>NC_133146.1:7612588-7782588 GCF_048418815.1 Hemitrygon akajei
GGGAGGGGCCACAGGAGCAGTCAGCGGGGCGGAGGGGCGTGTCCAGACAGGTATATGTCGTTCACCACAGTCACCAAACAATAAGAGTGTCTGGAAGCTTGGAGAGTGGACAGGAACTCTACAAGCTGTTTCATGTCAACACTGACAACATGGATCTCCTGGTCCTGAAGCTTTTGCCACACATCACAATGGATGGCCACATCTGCCTCCAGCTTGCTCTAAAACAGTAATATCCAATTCTTTTAATTTGTGAAGAGCATCACTTTTTACAGACCTCTGACAAAGTGGCCCTTTGGCACAGTAAGAGTTTATAATGAAGAACAGGAATAAAATCCAGCAAGTCTTTGCTAAGATTTTGCCCAGAGTAGCTACTTTCAGAGAAAGTGATACAACAGGTTTTTGCATTTAAGTTCTGCAATGCTCTTTCAACAGGAACAAGCACAAGCTTCCCCTCCATCGAGGACACCTTCAAAAAGAGAGGGCTCAACAATCCAGCATTGAGGACCCTTCCGATTCGGAATAGGCCCTCTTCTCATTGCTACCACGAGGGAGGGGGTACAGGAGCCTGAAGGTCCACACTCGACATTTAAGGATCAGATAACTGTGGTGAACTACATATACCTGTCTGGACACGCCTCCCCCGCCCCGCTGACTGCTCCTGTGGCCCCTCCCACAGACCCCTGTATAAAGGCGATTGGAGGCACTGCTCCCCCCTCAGTCTCCAGGATGTCGTATGATGGTCTCTTGCTGCTGACAGTGCTTTCTTCCAGCTAATAAAAGCCTATCTCGCCTCACGTCTCCGAGAGTTATTGATGGTGCATCAGTGACTCTGCCATCAGACTTCTGAACAGTCCGTGAACATTGCTTCAACAATTTTCTTTAACAATGTTTTATTTATTATTTTGTAACTCAGAGCAATTTATCACACCTGCATTGTACTTCCACAAAACAACACACTTCACAACTTCTTTTAGTGACAATGACTGACTCTGACTCTGATAGGGCTGTGGTAAACTACATATACCTGTCTGAACACGTCCCTCTGCTGACTGCTGTGGCTCCTCCCACAGACCCCTGTATAAAGGCGATCGGGGCACTGCTCCTCCCTCAGACTCCGAGATGTCGTGCTCCCCTTTGCTGTTAATAAAAGCCTATCGTTCACCTCCCGTCTCCGAGAGTTATTGATGGTGCATCAAGGGCCTTTTGGTGATAGGTTTGGATCTGCTCCTGAGATGGGCCACACAATCAAGGATCCAGCTTTGAGGAGAGAAGTTAAACCGCCTGTCCTCTCGGGTGGATGTACCAGTTCCATCGAACTCTTCAAAACAAAAGCAAGCAAGGTTGCCCCAGTACCACAGGGCTTAAGGACAGCCTCTACCCCACTGCTACAACTATTGAATGGTTCCCTAATTTAATAAGATGGACCTGTGTCCTCACAATCTATCTTGTTATTGCCATTTTACTTTCTGTCTGCCCTGCACCTTCTCTATAACTAACACTTGATTCTGCCTTGTTATTCTTTGAGCTTGTTCTACCTCCATATATTGTTATAAGGAAATGTCCTTTATGAACAAAATGCAAGACGAACTTTTCACTGTACCTTGGTACATGTGACAATAATAAAGCCAATTCTAGGAGTGAGGTCAGTGGTACGGCCAGAGGAAAGGCACCATTGCACAGGTGAGTGGTAGAATCAGGAGGGACTTGATGGGAATGAGGTGAGAATAAAAAAAAAAATAGGATTCCTTTTCCCTGGGTCCCTCCTCGTTCCCTTTCTCCTATATCCACTGTCCTCTCCTATCAGACTCTTTCTTCTCCAACCCTTGACCTTTCCCACACACCTGGCTTCACCCATCACCTTCCAGTTAGCCTTTTATGCCCCCACCCTCACCTCTTTTTTATTCAGGCATCTTCCCCTTTCCACCTCAGTCCTGAAGAAGGGTCTCAGCCCACAACGTGGACTGTTTATTCATTTTCCTAGAGGCTGCCTGACCTGCTGAGTTCCTCCAGCATTTTGTGTGAGCTGCACGGGGTTAGTGTAAATGGGTGGACGATGGTCAGTGTGGATTCGATGGGCTGAAGAGCCGTGCTGTAAAACTATGTTTGCGTTCGGGGATATTCAAGGGCTTATTTCTGGTCAAGGTCACAGTGGTAGGAAGGGGAAATGGAGAGAGTTGAAAACGTAGATAAGAACTGTAAAGTCAGGAGGTTGCTTTGCCCTGGAATAAATGGAGCTGCAAGGTGCTGGGTAACCAGGACCTGGGGTGACTTGCATGACATTCATAGAACATAGAACAGTACAGCACAGCACAGGCCCTTCGGCCCACAATGTTGTGCTGACATTTTGACCAGCTCCAAGATCAATGTAACCCTTCCCTTGTATATGGCCTCCATTTTCTATTATCTACGTGTGTATCTGAGAGTCTCTCCAATGCCCCTAATGTATTTGCCTCTACCACCACCATTCTCTACAATTTTCTGTACAAAAAAACAGCTTCTGACATCTCCCCCTGCACATCCCTCCAGTAACCATAAAATTACGCCCCCTTGAATTAGCCATTTCTGCCCTGGGAGAAAAGGCACGGCTTTCTACTCAGTCTATGCCTCTTGGGCGGCATGGTAGTGTCGTGGTTAGCACAATGCTTTACGGTACCAGCAACCTGGGTTCAATTCCCACTGCTCTCTGTCAGGAACACACACAAAATGCTGGAGGAACTCAGCAGGCCAGGCAGCATCTGTGGGAAAAAGGAAGTCAACGTTTCAGGCCGAGACGTCGACTGTTCCTTTTTCCATAGACGCCACCTGACCCGCTGAGCTCCTCCAGCATTTTGTATGTGTTGCTCAGATTTCCAGCACCTGCAGATTTTCTCTTGTTTGCTGTCTGTAAGGAGTTTGTATGTTCTCCCCATGACCATGTAGGTTTCCTCTGGGTGCTCCAGTTTCCTCCCAGTCCAAAGATGTACTGGCTGGTAGGTTATTTGGTGATTGTAAATTGTCCCATGATTAGGCAAGGATTAAATCGGGGGATTCCTGGGCAGCACAGCTCGAAGGGCTGGAAGAGCCTAACCCATACTGCATCTCAATAAATAAACAAATTCATCATCTTATACACCTCTATCAAGTCACCTCTCAACCTCCTGGAGAGCTGACATGTCTGCAGTGAAAGCAAGCTGGCTGTCAGCCTCAGGTTTCCGTACTGCAATGAGCAGGTATCAGAATCAGGTTCGTGATCAGTTCGCGGCCCGAAACATCGACTGTTTGCTCCTCTCCATAGATACTACCTGTCCTGCTGAGTCTTAGGTGTTTTATTGTGAAATTTGTTGCTTTGCGGCAGAACAGTATGATGTGTTAAAAGAAATACTATAAGCTTTAATATATAAAAAATACCCGTGTCTGTGACTGTAGGCTTCAGCTGTAAGGAGTGCAGTTACTCTGTCATGTTTCCGCACTGAAGGCAGGGCAGTGACAAACTCTCACACATCCCTGCTGTGGAGTCTTCTTCGGACAGGGTTATTGCCTGGGAAATCCTCCCCTTCCAGGTAGACGTTTAAAGGCAGAGATCATAAGATTGGTCATGTGTACATTGAAACATCAAGACATACATCGAATGACCGATACAGTCTGACGAGGTGCTGGGGGCCGCCCACAAGAGTCGTCACGCTTCCAGGACCAACGTAGCACGCCCACACTCACTAACGCTAACTGTGCGTCTTTGGAATATGGGAGGTCACGCGGGAGAACGCACAGAACCCTGATTGCTGATTGCCGTCACTGTAAAGCATTGCGCAAACCACCATGTTACGCAGGCTGCCAACCTGTGTTTGTTACAGTACTTAGTGATGTATTTTAGTGCTCAGCACAAATTGCCTTGCCTTGCTCTGTTCTGTCACCAGCTAACACAATGGATGGATGTCTCTTAGAGGTCCCAGCTTTTGTGTAGCCTGAAGCCAGATGTGATAGGAAATAACAGGATATCATTCAACAGGCTCCACTGATGTGTTAATAATAGATTGTAATTGTGCAGATCAACAATGTCTCTGTTAAGCAGAGCATTAGCAGAGGAAATTAAATGCTGAGGATGGCTGCTGTGATGACCTGGCAGAGAAAATTAAGCCAGTGGTGTGGGGTTAAATATTTGACCAAGGATAATTGATCAAGCATTGCAATATTCCACTGAAGGAACCTCTGACTATTAAACCATGACTCACGCTTTTGACTTATAACCAAATATTAAAGATTAGCTTTATGTACATTGAAATGCTTCCTTATGGTTGTCATAGCTAGTGGTTGGAGAAGTGGAAATAAGTTCCCACTATGTATTAAATGCTCCCAATGGTGTGTGTCTCAAATAGCCTCTGACAACCAAGTTCAGTTCCTGGCCTTCACATGTGGTTTAGATGCTAAACCATTTCTACTGACTGGAGAAGGGTCTAAAGTGGATAAACCGTCGCCTTTAAACCAGACACTTCAGGCAGATTCGGCTCATCAGCTGTGGTTGGCAGCTCATCTAGGAGAAGGAAAATTCTGATCTCAAAACTCCGCTGTCTTGCAGCAAGAGAAAGACTTCAGGAGTAAATCCTGGGGAAAAATCCAGAGCTGGAGTCCCTAAGGCAGTCCTATGTTGAGTTCAATGTTGACTAGCAATGCTGCTGATGCCAAACGGTGTCAGTCTCTGCCATTCCTTTGGATTCATCATCTACACGGAAAGGGAGAGCCTGCTTCATGGGCAACAGCTTGCTCTCCAAAGCACAACGTAGGAGGCTAGGATGCAACATCTATGGTTGAGCCTGAACAATGGAGGGCCTTAACCTCACATCGAAACATTCAGTGAAATCCATCACTTTGCGTTAAAGGTCAACACAATCCATGAATGTGCTGGGGAGCAGCTTGCAAATGTCATCGTGCTTCTGGTACCCAGATGGCACGCCCTCAACTTACTAACCCTAACCCATACATCTTTAGAACGTGGAGGAAACTGGAGTGTTGTGAAAAGAGTAATACTTCATTAGTTCTGTCAAAATATCGTTTGAGTAAAAGTATGTTAAACACGCACATCTCACTTAAAGTAAAAATGAAACTAAGACCTGTTCTCCTGAGCTCCTGTCTTTTCCTTGCAATTAGTTTTGAATTTTGGAGTTACAAAACATGACACGGAGCAGCCGGAGGAAACCCAGATTGTCACAGGAAGAATGTTCAAACTGTGACAAGAACTGAACTCCAAACTTACGCCTGGTGCTGATGCCCTCATTCCCAAAATTATATACCTGTAATATATTCTTTATGTTCTCACATCTGACAGCCCACCTCCAGGGTGTAATCCTCAAACAACTGATGGGAGAAAAAAAAGGTTGATCAGATTTTCAAGTGTCTTCTCCCTCACTCACTTTCTCCCACTTTCCTATCTTGTTCCAGTTCCTATTTTACAGGGAGTCAGGGGTAGTTCAGGAAAGCAGGGAGATGTTTGCAGTATCCTTGAACAGGATTAGCCCAGATCCAACAATGGTCTGACAATTTTGATAATCAGTAACCAGGTTATCGACGAGAGGTCTACTACACTTCTCTGAGAGAGAGTATCCAGCTAAGAGAGCAGACCAGGTCTTTCAAAGTAAACTGATTACCAAAGTACACATATATGCTACCATAGATTACCTTCAGAATTATTTCCTTGCAGGCATTTACAGGAAAAAGAAATACTTCAGAATTTTAGGAAAAACTATGCATAAGCAGATTAGACTGACAAGTACCAAAGTGCAAAAGAAGACGAACTACAAATAAAAATAATCCTGAGAATGAGTTGCGAGGAGTCCTTGTCAATGAGTCTGTGGGTCGTTGAAGAGGAACAGCTCCCATTGGCAGTACAGCACACTCTCAGCGCTGTGGCACTGTTTTTACTGAGTTCATATCCTAACCCAGAGGTCTGAGCACAAAAACCTAGCAATTGCCATTCTGGTTGCTGGATGGGATTTTAAACTAAAGCACTGTCCGTTCCCATGGGCAAATCACTGGTCCATTAGAAAGATTGGGGAAGGTGTCCCCTGTATCATTGGCAAGAGACAGGACTGTGCAAAAGACTTAGGCACGTATTTATAGCTAAGACTTCCGCAGAGTGCTGTAGTAATTTTATGTATTGCACTGTACTGCTGCTGCAAAATGAAACCAATTTCACTAAATATGTTAGTGATGATAAACTCGATTCTGATATGGGTCTCCATTGTGGACTGAGAGTGGGAAAGAGGCAGGGAGAGGTGAGTCATGGTTAAGAAAAGAGGGAGGGAGAGAGGAGGGAGGATTCTGTAATGATCAATAAACCAATTATTTGGAATCAACTGACGTTGACTGGTGTCTCAGGGCTGGGTGTGTCTGCTGCCACACCACCCTGGTACCCCTTTACTGCCACTTGTCCCACACCCCTCCTGCGGTGCTCCACCCTCGCCTTTCCCAATGTCCTTTGCTACTTCCAGACTTAAACTCAGTCTCTGTTCCTCGTTGACAAATGCAATACTGTGCACTCTGGCTGTGCCTGTACTGCACGGGCCCACTAGCCATTTCTGCATCACTGTTTGATGGAGCTGCTGGGAAGTACGACTGGGCTTTACTACTTGATTAACTGTCTTACAGATTATTGTCATGATGCGTTTGTGGCCGTTTTTAGATGCCACACTGCATCAAAACATTCCTCATCGGCATGTCCAAAAGGGATGTGAAAGGTGTGTTCTAAGTGTAAAACTGCATGCAAATCGGGTCTGTGTTTGTTGAATCACACCGTACTGCTGTCACAGAAAAGCCTATGGGATATGTCGGTGACTATAACCCTGCTTCTGATTCTGAATCAGCTGGGCCAGAGGTGCGATATTAATGTAAGTAATCTCACGTCTTCTTTTACATGGAAGGCATTTGATGATACTTTTCACCACTGATAAAACAGACTATAAATAACTTGCTGACAGAATCTACAATTTCAACCAGTGTTAAGTGCTCTCTGGACTTTTTAAACTGCACCAGCAGTGGGCGGAGGTTTTAACTCACACGGATTAAATTGTCTCATACTGTGCCCTGGCGTGACACATCTGTAAGTGTGACTGCCCACACAACACGCTCCCTGTTGCAATCAAATCACTGTGGGCTGTCATCAAGCCAGACCAGGACTTGTACGCAGAAGCTCATCGGGATAAGGTCCAATGGTTCTGGTTTGGTTCACTTGGCATTCCTGTGGCATGGTGGTCTTGGTGAGGAAGGCCCCCCATGGAAGGAAGGAAGACTGCCCCCGCCCCATGAGAGGAAAGAAGGAAGAACTCCATACGCAGGGTAGGGAGAAGAAGAGTTAATCATTTGGCCAAGGACAGATCCCCTCTTTCAATGTTATAAATCGATTAGATTGGGTTTATTTGTCACGTGTATCGAAGCACAGAGTGAAATGCACCGTTTGTGTCAACGACCAACACAAGTCAAGGAGGGCAGCCCACAAGTTCTGCCATGCTTCTGACACGGACATGCTTTCCTCTCATGCGGCGGGGGGCAGTCTTCCTTCCTTCCATGGGGGGCCTTCCTCACCAAGACCACCATGCCACAGGAATGCCAAGTGAACCAAACCAGAACCATTGGACCTTATCCCGATGAGCTTCTGCGTACAAGTCCTGGTCTGGCTTGATGACAGCCCACAGTGATTTGATTGCAACAGGGAGCGTGTTGTGTGGGCAGTCACACTTACAGATGTGTCACCCCAGGGCACAGTATGAGACAATTTAATACGTGTGAGTTAAAACCTCCGCCCACTGCTGGTGCGGTTTACTAACCCCAACCCGTACATCTTTGGAATGTGGGAGGGAACTGAGGCATCAGGAGGAAAGCAGGCAGTCTTGGGGAGCATGTGAAAACTCTTTACAGGCAGGTGGGGAATTGAATCCCAACCTCAATCACTGGCACTCTAAAACAACACGCTAAACACTACACTACCACGCAGCCTCAATTCAACCTGTGAGTACAGGTACAGGAGGAACAGTGGCAGTCACTAACCTGACCTGGGGGCTCTACATAATTTGCATGGTTATTTGAATAAAATGTGAATTTTGAATTAACTAAGGTGTGCGTGTTGACTTACATCACCGATACCTAGCCAATTGTTAACAAGAAGTAAAAGGAGACAGTGCTGTAAGCACTCAGCGTGGCTGGTGGCGTGTGTGGAGAGAGATTACCTTCAGGTCTCAAACTTCAAACCGAATGCTGGAAACTCTCAACAGGTCAAGTAGCATCTGTGGAGGGAGCTGCTGCCTGTCAAAGGGCTTTGGATATGAAACGTTTCTCTTTCTACAAATCTAATGAATATTTCCAGCATTCCGTGCTTTCTTTCAGATTTCCAGGTTTTCTTTTGGGATCGCAGACAAAATGTTAGTTGACTTTGTTTACGTCTTCGAGGGCAAACCAATTCACTCATTTCACTGCCCTTCTGCGCTGTCCTGTAATTTTCTCTCAATCAAGTACATATCTTTCTGTGAAGGTTATTACCGAGTTTCCTTCCATTACCCATTCAGGTAGAGTATTCACTCCTGGGTAAACACATCCCCCTGGATTGTGGCCGAAATCCATAACTCTCCTTTCTCCAACCATCAACCTGTAAGTTCATGTGAGCGGTTTCTCCTGATAAACCCAGTCAGACTTCCCTTATTTTTCTTTAATCTGCCTTTTTTGCCATCAATGGGATTTGTAGAATCTTCCTTTACACTGATTGCTGGGTATTCTGTTTAAAAGCAAATCAAAGGAATTCATATGGTTTGCAATCAGCAGGTACGATCTCTGAAAAGGAAAATCGTTCTTCTTCCTCTGGATGGACTGGGTGGCTTGCTTATTGACGAGGGTAGAGAGAGCTGTGTTTCCTTTCAGCTCTGTGTTAGACAGTAGGTTTAGAAAGGAGTTAGGGGTGAAAATGGACATTGGGTTGTCACTTGGGAACCTTTGCTATCAGTATAGGAGTCAGGCAGGACATTATGTTGCAGTTGTATCAGTCATTGGTGAGGCCACAGATGGAGTAATGTGCACAGTTTTGGTCATCCCGCCATACGAAAGGTGTGATTAAACTGGAAAGAGTGCAGAGAAGATTTATGAGGACTAGAGGGACTGAGTTGTAGGGTGAGGTTGGCCAGGCTGTCTTTACTCCTTGGAATGTAGGACAATGAGGGATTACCTCAAACAGTAATCCCTCCTACCTTCACAATGTCCATATCCCTCCATCCTCCTTACATTCATGTGCCTATCCAAACTTCTCTTAAAAGCCTCTCATGTATTTGTCTCCACCACCATTCCAGGCACCTACCACTCTCTGAGTAAAAAACCTACCCCTCACATCCCCTTTGAACCTACCCCCTCTCACATCTTCAATGCATGCCTTCTGGTATTAGACATCTCTACCCTGAGAAACAGATACTTCCTGTCTATCTATGCCTTTCATAATCCTATAAATCTATATCAGATCTCCCCCCGGCTCTGCCACTCTAAAGAAAACAACCCAAGTTTGTTTAGCCTCTGATGTTAGCACGTGCCCTCCAAACCAGGCAGCATCCTGGTGAACCTCTTCTGCACCCTCTCCAATTCCTCAACATTCTTCCTATAGTGGGGCAGCCAGAACTGTCCGTAATACTCCCAATGTGGCCTAACCAGAGTTTTATAAAGTAGCAACATGACCTCTTGACTTCTGAGCTCAATGCCTTGACTAATAAACGCAAGCATTCCATAAGCTTTCCTCACCATCTTATCAACCTGTGTAGCCACAGTCAAGGGGCTATGAACTTCGACACCACTCTGCTCAGCACCACTATTAAGGACCTTGCCCTTGCATTTGCCCTACCGAGATGCAACACCTCCCATTTATCTGGGTTAAACTCCATTTGCCATTTCTCTGCCCATATCGGCAACTGATTTATATCACCCTGCATTCTTTGCCAATCTTCTACACTAACCACAACTCCACCAATCTTGATATCATCCTCAGAATTATTAACCTACCCATCTACATTTTCATCCTGGTTATTCATGTACAAAACAACAGCAGAGGTCCCAGCACAGATCCCTGCAGAAGTCCACTAATTACAGACCTCCAGCTCAAATAAGTCCCTTCAGCCACTACCCCCCCTCTTCTGTGTGCAAGCCATTTCTCAATCCAAGCAGCCAATTTGCTGCGGTCCTCATGCATATAAATCTTCTGGATTGGCCTCCCATGAGGGAATTTGTCAAATGCCAAAAACAACATCCACTACCCTACCCTTATCAATCTTTCTTGATACCTTGTCAAAAAACTCGATCAAGTTGGTAAGGCATGACCTGCCCTTCAGAAAGCCATGCTGGCTCTCTCAAAGTAGCCCATGGGCTTCCAAATGCTCACATATCCTATCTCTAAGAATTTTCTCCAGCAATTTCCCTACAACTGACGTGAGACTCACTGGCCTATAGTTCCCAGGATTTTCCCTTGTTCCCTTCTCAAATAGACAATAGACAATAGACAATAGGTGCAGAAGTAGACCATTCGGCCCTTCGAGCCTGCACTGCCATTTTGAGATCATGGCTGATCATCTACTATCAATACCCGGTTCCTACCTTGTCCCCATATCCCTTGATTTCCCTATCCATAAGATACCTATCTAGCTCCTTCTTGAAAGCATCCAGAGAATTGACCTCCACTACCTTCCGAGGCAGTGCATTCCAGACCTCCACAACTCTCTGGGAGAAGAAGTTTTTCCTTAACTCTGTCCTAAATGACCTACCCCTTATTCTCAAACCATGCCCTCTGGTACTGGACTCTCCCAGCATCTGGAACATATTTCCTGTCTCTATCTTGTCCAATCCCTTAATAATCTTATATGTTGCAATCAGATCCCCTCTCAATCTCCTTAATTCCAGCGTGTACAAGCCCAGTCTCTCTAACCTCTCTGCGTAAGACAGTCCAGACATCCCAGGAATTAACCTTGTGAATCTACGCTGCACTTCCTCTACAGCCAGGATGTCCTTCCTTAACCCTGGAGACCAAAACTGTACACAATACTCCAGGTGTGGTCTCACCAGGGCTCTGTACAAATGCAAGAGGATTTCCTTGCTCTTGTACTCAATTCCCTTTGTAATAAAGGCCAACATTCCATTGCACCAATAGAGGTGCAACATTAGCCGCTCGTCAGCCCGCTGGGGCCTCGCCTGTGCCTAGGTAGCACACAAAGATATTGGTCAGGGTCCCAGCAATCTCGTCCCTTGCATCGCTCAATAACATGGGGTAAATCCCATCAGGCCCTGGGGACTAATCCACCTCAACACTCATTAGTAGGTCCAACACTTCCTCCTGTTTGACCTCTAAACACCTGAACGTATTTATACACTCAGCACTGATTTCCTGGTCCTCCATATCCTTTTCTTTGTTAAATACTGAAGCAAAGTACTCATTAAGTAAACACGAGGAAATCTGCAGATGCTGGAAATTCAAACAACACACACAAAATGCTGGTGGAACACAGCAGGCCAGGCAGCATCTATAGGGAGAAGCACTGTCGACGTTTCGGGCCGAGACCCTTCGTCAGGTACTCATTAAGTACCTCACTCACATTCTCCGAATCCAAGCAAATGTTCCCCCCTTTATCCTAGTTATTCTCCTGATATAGGGGTCAATCCCTCTCCATTGATGCTGCCATAGTACTCGGAGGGGAGAGGCTTGGAGGGACATTGGCTGATAGGGTCTCTAACCCTCTCCACAAGTGCTGTCTGATTCGCTGCATTCCTCCAGCATTTTGTGTATGTTTCCCACAGTATTGGTTTCGTAACATATAAAGGATTAACCCTGTTATTCAGCATTATTTCAAAGTAAACTTATTATCAAAATACATATATTACCATATACTACTCTGAGATTAATTCTCTTGTAGGTATTTATAGGGAAAAAAGAAATACAATAGAATTTCACAAAAAAATCTGTGTCACGAGGTGGGGACGAGGGTACTGGGAGAGGACCCACACGCAGGACGCAAACACGTCTTTCTCTGGTACAATAAAATAGCGTTTATTACTCGCTACACAGAAGATCGGGAAATCGAGGACAAAGAGGAACACGAACCTCGGACTAGGGGACTAGGGACTTGGATCGCCATGGACCTGGACTTGGAAACAGGGAACTGAGACAGCCGCGGACCTTGGACACGGACGGGGGGAACATGGACAGCCGCGGACCTTGGACTTGGACAGGGGGAACATGGACAGCCGTGGACCTTGGACTTGGACAGGGGGAACATGGACAGCCGCGGACCTTGGACTTGGACAGTGGGAACATGGACAGCCGTGGACCTTGGACTTGGACAGGGGGAACATGGACAGCCGTGGACCTTGGACACGGACGGGGGAACAGGGACAGCCGCGGACCTTGGACTTGGACAGTGGGAACGTGGACAGCCGCGGACCTTGGACTCAGATGGGGGGAACATAGACAGCCGCGGACCTTGGACTTGGACAATGGGAACATGGACAGCCGCGGACCTTGGACTTGGACAGGGGGAACATGGACAGCCGTGGACCTTGGACACGGACGGGGGAACAGGGACAGCCGCGGACCTTGGACTTGGACAGTGGGAACGTGGACAGCCGCGGACCTTGGACTTGGACAGGGGGAACATGGACAGCCGCGGACCTTGGACTTGGAGACTGGGACCTTGATTCACCGCCGCCAGTCACTTGGATACCATGGATCGCTGCAGCCAGAAACGTGGACACCAAAACACAGGACAAGGAATCTTGAACCAGGACTCCTCCTCCTTCAGATCAGGTATCAAGCCGGGACTCTTCGAGGGGTAGACACAGACACTGGGCATGACATCGAGCCGGGACTCCGCCTTCAACTCACCCCTGGTAGATTGGCCTTGCCCGGACCCACTCGGGCAACAGAAGGTGAATTGCTGGTTCTCCGATGCGGGCTGGGTCACTCTGGCGATGGAAGGTGAATTGCTGGTACTCCGATGCGGGCTGGATCACTCTGGTGACGGAAGGTGAATTGCTGATACTCCGATGCGGGCTGGATCACTCTGGTGACGGAAGGTGAATTGCTGGTACTCCGATGTGGGCTGGATCACTCTGGTGACGGAAGGTGAATTGCTGGTACTCCGATACGGGCTGGATCACTCTGGTGACGGAAGGTGAATTGCTGGTACTCCGATGCGGGCTGGGTCACTCTGGCGACGGGAGGTGAATTGCTGGTACTCCGATGCAGGCTGGGTCACTCTGGCGATGGAAGGTGAATTGCTGGTACTCCGATGCGGGCTGGGTCACTCTGGCGATGGAAGGTGAATTGCTGGTACTCCGATACGGGCTGGATCACTCTGGTGACGGAAGGTGAATTGCTGGTACTCCGATGCGGGCTGGGTCACTCTGGCGACGGAAGGTGAATTGCTGGTACTCCGATGCGGGCTGGGTCACTCTGGCGATGGAAGGTGAATTGCTGGTACTCCGATGCGGGCTGGGTCACTCTGGCGATGGAAGGTGAATTGCTGATACTCCGATGCGGGCTGGGTCACTCTAGCGATGGAAGGTGAATTGCTGGCACTCCGATGTGGGCTGGGTCACTCTGGTGACGGAAGGTGAATTGCTGGTACTCCGATGCGGGCTGGGTCACTCTGGTGATGGAAGGTGAATTGCTGGTACTCCGATGCGGGCTGGGTCACTCTGGCGATGGAAGGTGAATTGCTGGTACTCCGATGCGGGCTGGGTCACTCTGGCGATGGAAGGTGAATTGCTGATACTCCGATGCGGGCTGGGTCACTCTAGCGATGGAAGGTGAATTGCTGGCACTCCGATGTGGGCTGGGTCACTCTGGTGACGGAAGGTGAATTGCTGGTACTCCGATGCGGGCTGGGTCACTCTGGTGACGGAAGGTGAATTGCTGGTACTCCGATGCGGGCTGGATCACTCTGGTGACAGAAGGTGAATTGCTGGTACTCCGATGCGGGCTGGATCACTCTGGTGACGGAAGGTGAATTGCTGGTACTCCGATGCGGGCTGGGTCACTCTGGTGACGGAAGGTGAATTGCTGGTACTCCGATGCGGGCTGGATCACTCTGGTGACGGAAGGTGAATTGCTGATACTCCGATGCGGGCTGGATCACTCTGGCGACGGAAGGTGGATTGCTGGTACTCCGATGTGGGCTGGGTCACTCTGGCGATGGAAGGTGAATTGCTGGTACTCCGATACGGGCTGGATCACTCTGGTGACGGAAGGTGAATTGCTGGTACTCCGATGCGGGCTGGATCACTCTGGCGACGGAAGGTGAATTGCTGGTACTCCGATGCGGGCTGGATCACTCTGGTGACGGAAGGTGAATTGCTGATACTCCGATGCGGGCTGGATCACTCTGGCGACGGAAGGTGAATTGCTGATACTCCGATACGGGCTGGATCACTCTGGCGACGGAAGGTGGATTGCTGGTACTCCGATGCGGGCTGGATCACTCTGGTGACGGAAGGTGAATTGCTGGTACTCCGATGCGGGCTGGATCACTCTGGTGACGGAAGGTGAATTGCTGGTACTCCGATACGGGCTGGATCACTCTGGTGACGGAAGGTGAATTGCTGGTACTCCGATGCGGGCTGGATCACTCTGGTGACGGAAGGTGAATTGCTGGTACTCCGATACGGGCTGGATCACTCTGGTGACGGAAGGTGAATTGCTGGTACTCCGATGCGGACTGGATCACTCTGGTGACGGAAGGTGAATTGCTGGTACTCCGATGCGGGCTGGGTCACTCTGGTGACGGAAGGTGAATTGCTGGTACTCCGATACGGGCTGGATCACTCTGGCGATGGAAGGTGAATTGCTGGTACTCCGATACGGGCTGGGTCACTCTGGCGATGGAAGGTGAATTGCTGGTACTCCGATACGGGCTGGGTCACTCTGGCGACGGAAGGTGAATTGCTGGTACTCCGATGCGGGCTGGATCACTCTGGCGATGGAAGGTGAATTGCTGGTACTCCGATGTGGGCTGGATCACTCTGGTGACGGAAGGTGAATTGCTGGTACTCCGATACGGGCTGGATCACTCTGGTGACGGAAGGTGAATTGCTGGTACTCCGATGCGGGCTGGGTCACTCTGGCGACGGGAGGTGAATTGCTGGTACTCCGATGCAGGCTGGGTCACTCTGGCGATGGAAGGTGAATTGCTGGTACTCCGATGCGGGCTGGGTCACTCTGGCGATGGAAGGTGAATTGCTGGTACTCCGATACGGGCTGGATCACTCTGGTGACGGAAGGTGAATTGCTGGTACTCCGATGCGGGCTGGGTCACTCTGGCGACGGAAGGTGAATTGCTGGTACTCCGATGCGGGCTGGGTCACTCTGGCGATGGAAGGTGAATTGCTGGTACTCCGATGCGGGCTGGGTCACTCTGGCGATGGAAGGTGAATTGCTGATACTCCGATGCGGGCTGGGTCACTCTAGCGATGGAAGGTGAATTGCTGGCACTCCGATGTGGGCTGGGTCACTCTGGTGACGGAAGGTGAATTGCTGGTACTCCGATGCGGGCTGGGTCACTCTGGTGATGGAAGGTGAATTGCTGGTACTCCGATGCGGGCTGGGTCACTCTGGCGATGGAAGGTGAATTGCTGGTACTCCGATGCGGGCTGGGTCACTCTGGCGATGGAAGGTGAATTGCTGATACTCCGATGCGGGCTGGGTCACTCTAGCGATGGAAGGTGAATTGCCGGCACTCCGATGTGGGCTGGGTCACTCTGGTGACGGAAGGTGAATTGCTGGTACTCCGATGCGGGCTGGGTCACTCTGGTGACGGAAGGTGAATTGCTGGTACTCCGATGCGGGCTGGATCACTCTGGTGACAGAAGGTGAATTGCTGGTACTCCGATGCGGGCTGGATCACTCTGGTGACGGAAGGTGAATTGCTGGTACTCCGATGCGGGCTGGGTCACTCTGGTGACGGAAGGTGAATTGCTGGTACTCCGATGCGGGCTGGATCACTCTGGTGACGGAAGGTGAATTGCTGATACTCCGATGCGGGCTGGATCACTCTGGCGACGGAAGGTGGATTGCTGATACTCCGATGCGGGCTGGATCACTCTGGCGACGGAAGGTGGATTGCTGGTACTCCGATGTGGGCTGGGTCACTCTGGCGATGGAAGGTGAATTGCTGGTACTCCGATACGGGCTGGATCACTCTGGTGACGGAAGGTGAATTGCTGGTACTCCGATGCGGGCTGGATCACTCTGGCGACGGAAGGTGAATTGCTGGTACTCCGATGCGGGCTGGATCACTCTGGTGACGGAAGGTGAATTGCTGATACTCCGATGCGGGCTGGATCACTCTGGCGACGGAAGGTGAATTGCTGATACTCCGATACGGGCTGGATCACTCTGGCGACGGAAGGTGGATTGCTGGTACTCCGATGCGGGCTGGATCACTCTGGTGACGGAAGGTGAATTGCTGGTACTCCGATGCGGGCTGGATCACTCTGGTGACGGAAGGTGAATTGCTGGTACTCCGATACGGGCTGGATCACTCTGGTGACGGAAGGTGAATTGCTGGTACTCCGATGCGGGCTGGATCACTCTGGTGACGGAAGGTGAATTGCTGGTACTCCGATACGGGCTGGATCACTCTGGTGACGGAAGGTGAATTGCTGGTACTCCGATGCGGACTGGATCACTCTGGTGACGGAAGGTGAATTGCTGGTACTCCGATGCGGGCTGGGTCACTCTGGTGACGGAAGGTGAATTGCTGGTACTCCGATACGGGCTGGATCACTCTGGCGATGGAAGGTGAATTGCTGGTACTCCGATACGGGCTGGGTCACTCTGGCGATGGAAGGTGAATTGCTGGTACTCCGATACGGGCTGGGTCACTCTGGCAACGGAAGGTGAATTGCTGGTACTCCGATGCGGGCTGGATCACTCTGGCGATGGAAGGTGAATTGCTGGTACTCCGATGCGGGCTGGATCACTCTGGCTTGTCGTAGCAGCGGCGGTGACTTGCGAAGGCTTCTTAACACTCTCGCCCCGAATGGCTAAAGCCGGGGGCTTATAAGCTGCCGGTTCGGGTTGAGGGTAAATTACCTTGATTGCCAAGCTCAAGGGATGCGTGGAACGAAATTAAAAGGGAACAATGCATCAATGGTCCGGATCGCAACCTAACTAAATTTAAAGGGGAACCGATCTGGACCATGACAATCTGTACATGACAGAGACTGAGAAATGACCAATGTGCAAAAGAAAAAAGTGCTGACAGTACTGAGAAAAAGCGAGTCTGCGGGTCTCGAATCAGTTCAGAGTACACAGAGTTCGGATTGGCACAGCAGGTAGAGGTGTGATACCCTGACCTCCGGTGCTGTCTGTATGGAGTTGGCATGTTGTCCCATGAACGTGTGTTTTATTTTCCCACCATGCTAGTTTTCTCAGACCAAAGACATGTTCAGGTTTGATGCATTATGGATGAGGACAAAGAAAAATTAACATAAATTATACATAACTTACCCATGGGGGGTGTGGGGAATCTCTTTGAAATCTATGGAATGGTGAAGGGCCGAGATAGAGTGGATGTGGAGAGGATGTTTCCTATAGTGGAGGAGTCTGGGACAAGAGGGCACAGCCTCAGATTAGAACAGAGATGAGGATGAATTTCTTTAGCCGGAGGATGGTGAATCTGTGGAATTCATTGCCATAAGTGGCTGTGGAGGCCGTGTCACTGCGTGCACTCAAGGGGGACGTTGATAGGTTCTTGATGAGTCAGGGTGTCAAACATGATGGGCTCAAGAGGAAATGCATCAGCCATGATCAAAGAGCAGAGTAGACGTGACAGTCTGAATGGCCAAATTCTGCTCCTGTGTACAAAAATAAACCAAGCAAAATGAAAATAAGAGCTTTCGTGCAAGACGAAAAGGAAGAGAAGAACGATTAAGGAGAGGTGGTGTTAAGGCTTTTCAGATCAGTTGAAAGTGATAGCAGTGGGGGTTGCTAGGTAAACTGGCTGCTGTAACTTACCCCTAGGGTGTAGGTAGTGGTAGAATTAGTGAGAATGAAATTAGATTTGTGTACAATGGTGTTTGATAAGACATTGCATCTCAGTGGACATTCTTTATGACACTAACCATCTCACCATTTTGAGATGGTTTCTGAACTTAAAGATCTACAATACCTTCTATAATCACGTAATGGCCTGGCTCATATTTTTACTGTTACATATTTCATTTTGGCAATTCTATAAGAGCAGTCTGTACTGTTCTGTTTTCATGCGTGTTTGGGTTACTGTTGAAGTAAGAGATGAGGGGAAATGTCTGCCATCCAATTAGGGATGGTCGGATTAAGGGGAGGTTTCTCTGGTTGGGCTTGGGGCTGTTGTTTGAGAGGAGATGAAGAGAGGAGACGCTGGGGAGAACCGGTCATAGCACACGATCCAGTGAGAGACCCGTTTGTTCAAGATGGATTGCAAGCGACGTTCAGTAGGTGGTGCGTGCTTTCCTGTTGACCGAGAGCCCAGCACATGAGCGACAGAGAAGTTCAAGATGAGCTCCGACATTTGACTGTTTAATTAGAATGGGCCCTTTACCTTTTGTTATTCTTTACTAACCCTTTAGTTAAGATTCATAAATATAATTCCTTGAATCGTATGCAGTGCACTGTCTGTTCTTTCGTGACATTAATTTGTAACAGGGCAGCAAATTACCCGGCGTCCACACATCTGGGGTTTGGGGTGGGGTCGCGCCTCAACCTCACGAGTTTTGCGGGGTAATTTGCCTAGAGATTGTCTTCCCTAGACTTACGCAGCCAAAGAAACCAGGGGGTTTCAGTCAGAAATAACAACAAAATATGTCATCAGGTTTAACCATAGGACCATAAGACCAGGAGCAGAATTGGGACAAATTAACCGGATGCTGTGGGACTGCGGGGCCTGGTGAGCCTCCACCATTCAATCGTGGATGATTTAATTTCCCCTCTAACCCATCCTCCTGCCGCCTCCCATAGTCTTTGATGCCATTACTATCAAGCGCAAATCAATCTCTGCTCTAAATATAGGCCATGAGTTGGCTTCCACAACTGTGCAATGAGTTCCACAGATTCAACGCCCTCCTCCTCACCTCTGCTCTAAAGAACAAGGAGCTAACCCTTGCACGGAGGCAGAGTTCCTCTTCAGGTTTAGAGAGTGCTTGATACATTGTGTATCAGACCATGGACCAAGGTTCATTCCAATGATGTTTCTTTGTTGAATGCACACTCGGGTTAAGAGTGGTTTCCTTATGCACCCTAGACGTTAATAAGTCATCCAAACCTACAAACAATTCCATCAGTCTCAGCTCTTAATCTCCTCACTGGAGATGTTTGCTCTTTATCTATCAAATCCTTTAATCATCTTAAACAGGTCTGTTTGATCAGAGTACTCAGTAAAGCCAGAATACCCAAAGCAATACAAATCTACACTGTGCTATCTGACCTTATTTAACATTTTTAACCTTGGCACAACTCAGGTAATCACTCGCCTTCTGAGCCTAGTGGACGATCAATGAGCACCTTATTAGGTACAACAGCACACCTGCTCGCTAATGCAAATATCTAAGCAGCCAGTCGTGTGACGGCAGCTCAGTGCATAAAAACCATGGCGGCATAGTCAAGAGATTCCGTTGTTCAGGCCAGGCATCAGACTGAATGTGATCTAAGTGACTGTGGAATGATTGTTGGTGCCAGGCGGGGTGGTTTCAGTATCTTAGAAACTGCTGATCTCCTGGGATTTTCTCTCAGAACGGTCTCTAGAGTTTACAGAGAATGGTGCGGGGAACAATAACATCCAGTGAGTGGGAGTCCTCTGGACAGAAGTGCCTGGTCTGAGGAGAACGGCCAGACTGGTTCAAGCTGACAGGAAGGTGATAGTAACTCAAATAACTAACAATAGCGTGCAGGAGGGTATCTCTGAGTGCACAACACGTGGATGGGCTACAGCAGCAGAAGACCACAAACAAACAGAAATACACTTAGTGGCGAATTTATTAACGACCTCCTGTACCTAATAAAGTGGCCACTGAGTCTATCTTCCTCAGAATGAAAATGAAGACGATTCAGCTGCTGGAAATCGGAACTGAGTCAGGCAGCGTCTGAGGAAAGAGAGAGGGATGAAAATTTCAGGTTGAACCAGGAGGGTAGGGAAACATTTTTGTTTAGAGAGAAAGTGAGGGGAGGAATGGATGGTGTCACAACCACAGATTCGGCAGCACTGTAGATGGTTTAACCATCCTGAGGAGCAATGCTGACATCAATTCTAGATGGAGGGAGCACTTTGAAGATCTTCTAAATCAAACCGTCTCATTTGACAGGAATGTGATTAACAACATTCCAAAACAGCCCATTGACAACTCCCTAAGCAAAATACCAACAAGGAAGCCATCAAAACCTTGAAAAACAACAAGGCTGCTGGACTCGACGGAATACCAGCCGAGGTCTACAAAATTGGAGGTAACCCGCTTCATTATCAACTGCATCAACTTCTCATCCAGATCTGGATAAATAAAGACGTGTCAGGAGACTTTAGAGACTCAGCAATCGTTACCATCTACAAAAGGAAAGGCGATCGATCGGAATGCGGAAACTATCGTGGAATTTCCCTGTTAGCAACAGCAGGAAAGATCCTCACCCGCATCATGAACAACCGGCTTAAGCCTTTAGCTGAGAAGATCCTTCCGGAGACACAAGCCGGTTTTAGACCATCACGTGGAGCAATCGACACGATCTTCACAATGCGTCAACTACAAGAAAAATGTCATGAACAACTTCAACCTTTGTACTTGGCATTCATCAACCTCACTAAAGCCTTTGACTCAGTATCGAGGGAACTCCTATGGGATGTCCTATCTACCTATGGATGCGCTGTAAAGTACATTCGAGTCCTGAGACTCCTCCACGATGGCATGCTTGCCACAGTCATGGTCAGCAACAGTAACTGTGAGCCTCTTCAAGTTAGATCAGGAGTAAAACAGGGATGCGTGCTTGCCCCAACTTTGTTCACCATCTTCATTGCGACAATCATCCACATTATCAAGGATGACCTACCTCCAGGAATCGAAATTGTCTACAGAACAGATGGCAGACTTTTCAATCTTGCCCGTCTCAAGTCCAAAAACAAGACATCCATGAGTTCCCTCATCGAGTTCCAATACGCAGATGACAACAGTGTTGCAGCTCTCTCGCAAAGCCATCTACAACAGATTCTGACCGCCTTCAACCGTGCATGCACAAAACTTGGACTTACCAACAATTCCAAGAAGACTCAGATCATCTACCAACCGTCACCAACTGAGACAAATCAGATAGAACCATCAATTCAACTTGGCGAAATAACCCTGGAAAATGTGGACCACTTTCCGTATCTTGGAAGTCACCTCTCCTCCAATGTCGACCTTAATGATGAGATCCAACATCGTCTTAAATGTGCTGGAACAGCTTTTGGACATCTCCGAACAAGAGTCTTTCATGATCATTACATCTGAACAGACACCAGAATGTTAGAGTACAAAGCAGTGGTGATCCCAACGCTCCTGTGTGCATCGGAAACCTGGACAACATACCGACGACATCTGAAGGCACTTGAAAAGTTCCATCAACGCTGTCTTCGAAACATCTTAAATATCAGCTAGGAAGGTAGAAGAACCAACGTCAGCGTGCTAAATGAAGCAGAAACAAGCATTGACGCCTACGTCATCAAGAACCAACTAAAATGGAACGGTCATGTTGTTCGGATGAAAGACGAACGTCTGCCGAAACAAATCTTCTACTCCCAGCTTAAAGAAGGCAAATGTAAAAGAGGCGGACAACAGGAGAGATTCAAAGACATCTTAAAAGCCAACATGAAGAAATGTAACATCGACATCAACAGTTGGGAAACCAATGCCAAGGACAGGAAACTCTGGCCGGCCATCATCCGAGAAGGAACACCAACTTCCGAAGCCGACAGATGTGCAGAATTAAAAGAAAAGAGAAGAAAATGGAAAGAGAGGCAGCAACAACCAAAGCCCAATCTGCCATCTGGAGCTACCTGTCCTGAATGTGGAAGAACTTTCAAAGCCAAGATTGGACTCATAAGCCACTTGAGAGCCCATAGATAGATCAACAGAACAAAGACCATCATCCTCGACCTCGAGGGGTAGCCATGATGACGACGATGAGATACAGCAATTGTGCTTGTGAATTTGCATGTGTTATTATTTAATCGTGATGGTATTTAACTCCATACTTGTTGCCGTAGTGCTTGCCGAGACTTGGACAGAGCACAGCAATGCTTTGCTGTCTGTTTGCTTTTGGCCTTCCCTGAGAAATTGGACTTTCGAGTCAACTGATGCTGAAGACCAGCGGTTTTCGTTTAACATTTAGATTTTCTTTTCAGCCGCCGTGTAGGCTTTGTTTTCCATTTGAGAGTTTTAGTTAACAGCCCTGTTTGGCCTAGCGTTTATTGCTTTTTTTTCCCTTTAACACTGTTCGTATTGAAGTCTGTGAACTATCGACCTGCCTCAGTGTCTCTCACTCCGCACTTGGGCCGTATCCAAACCCGGTAACAGATGGTGCAGATGGAATTTCTCCAGAGGTGATCCTGATGCTTAGAGAACTATCTGATTAACAGGGATACAGAGAATGCAGACGCTGCAATCTGGAGCAAAGAAACTAACTGTTGGATGAACCCAGGGGGCCAGGCAGTATCTGTAGAGGGAAATGGATTAATCAATCACTGCGGGAAGTTAGTGCTGGAAAAGCAACAAAGGAACGGGGCCCTAAATGAGTGCGTCTTCCTCCAGTCCAAATAACAATTTTTAAACATAGAACACGGAGCATTACAGCACAGTGCAGGCCCTTCCGCCCGCAATGTTGTCCTGACCCTTTAACCTATTCCAAGATCAGTCGAGCTCTACCCTCCCCCACATAGCCTCTGTTTTCCTTTCACCCATGAGTCTCTAAAATGTCCCTAAGGCCTCTGCCCCTACCACCACCCCTGGCAGCATGTTTCGTGCGCCCACCACTGTCTGTGTAATTCTGACAACACCCCCTATACTTTCCTCCAATCAGCTTAAAATTATGCCCTCTTGTACTTGACTCTTTCCAGCAATTACTGCTTCTGTATCCCTCTCACAGTTGTAGTAACTACCCGTGACCTCATGGATAACACTTCTCCTCCACAGCTCCTGGTCTCGCACCATTCAGAAAACAACAAGCGTGCTACAGGTATAGACAAGAGAGAGGGAAAAGAGCAGCAGACAGCCTTCTGAGCAAATAATTCCAATCGGCACCTTGCTTACACCTCCACGGAACGTGCTGGCAGAATCAAAGGTAATTAATGTTACCATACAGCACCTGGAGATTCATTTACTCGCAGGTATTTACAGGAAAAGTAAAGAACTACATTAGAGTTTATGGAAAGCTCTGCATAAAGACTGTCCAACGACCAATGTGTAAGAGAGGACAAATTGTGCAATAAAAAAATAATATTGAGAACGTGAGTTGTAAAGTGCCCTTGAAAATGAGTCTGTAGGTTGTAGAATCAGAGTTGAGATCAGTGAAGTTATCCATGCCAGTTCAGGAGCCTGATGGTTAGTATCATAGAGTCATAGGAAATACAGCCCAGGGAAAGGCTCTTCGGCCCATCTGGACTGTGCAGTACTATCTAAGCTGCCCACTCCCATCGACCTGCATCCGACCACAGCTTTCCATATCTCTCCATCCATGTACCGACCCAACCTTCTCTTAAATGTTGAAATCCAGCTCGCATGCCCCACTTGCACTGGAAGCCCATTCCACACTCTGAGTGAAGAAGTTTCCCCTCATGTTGCCCTTTTGTTGGGTAATAACCGTTCCTGTACATGGTGGTGTGGGGCCTGAGGTTTCTGTGTTTCCTGCCTGATGGTGGCAGTGTGAAGGGGGCTTGTCCGGGATGCTGGGGCAGTGCTCTGTGTAACTGTGCTCACTGGTGGGGAGGGATTTGCCCAACACTCTCTACAGACGTTTCCACTGCTCAGTGTTGGCAATAAGACGAGCTGAATGCCACCCTGGGATGCTTCATCACATGACTTCAGCTGTCCAGTGGCCCCACCCACAGCCTCCCACCATTGGCTATCTGATACATCCATTCTCAGGAGCCAGCCTTCACAGGCCAATTGGAATGAGCAAAATTTGTCTCACTTAAGCCAATGAATAATTCCTGATCCTCAACCAAATACCCTCTTTCCTCGTCTCCAAATGGTTTTCAATGAGATTTACAGGAGAATGTTGTTTCCTGCTTGGCATTGCAGCCTGCCACACCCTTAAGTCATCAGCCTGGCACCACTCTCATTGCTGTTTCACTCCCTTAGCCCTGGTACATACCCTGGTGGCAGAGCAGTGGCAGGGATGTCTCCCTACTGCCCCCGCAACTCTCAATGGGCTTGGTTGGTCCCCCAATTCCTGTCCTTCCTTCTCAGCCACAGCCAAAAGCTGCCTTTTTCTGCGTCCTCAGGCAACTCTCTGGTGGCCCTCCCGAGCCTCGCTCCAGCCACTGCCATTTCACCGAGTAACCTTGTCATCGAAGTGCCAACGAAGCCCAGGCACCCTACCTGCCCAGGGTAGATGATGGTCCTCCAGCCTGCTTCCTTACACTCAGCTACCAGGTCTGAGTACTTCAGACTCTTCCGCTCCAGTGCACCCTCCACTCCTTCCTCCCATGGGAGGGTTAACTCAATGAGGAGGACTGCCTTGGCGGCTGTGAGCCACAGGACCATGTCTGGGCTGAGAGATGTGGTGGTGATTTCCGTGGGGAACTGTAGCTGTCTGCCCCGATCTTGCCCTCGTGTTCCACTCCTTGCCTGTGGAGAGGAGTCCTGAAGGAGATCTTGGGCGGGTGCATTCAGCGCTCTTAGCAGCCTTAGCAAATGGGATGAGTTGTTGTCCCACTGGGGAAAGTCTGCTTCTCGCAACCTGCCTGAAGGTCTCTAGGATCTCCACCAGCTTCTTTAGGACCTGGTTGTATTCCCATCTGTAACGGCCCTGGGACAGCACAGTCTTGCATCCTGCCAGGATGTGTTGGAGGTTGGCATTAGTGGTATCATGCAGGGGGCAGCTATCCTCACTGCCGAACCACTGGTGGAGATTTTGGGGGCAGGGCAGGGTGTCAGAGGTTGCCCTGATGAGGAAGCTGAGTCCGGCTTGCGGGACCTTCCCACAGGTCAGACCAGCTGAATGGCCTGTTGATGGCACCCTCCCGCATTGTCCATCTTCCCTTATGACCCTGTGCCGCTGCCTTCACCCTGTTGTGCTCCTGGTCTGTCCTTGTCACCTCCTCACTACCATGGCTATCCTCTGTTTCTTCGAGGCTTGGACCAGGAATGTGCTGCTTTCCCCCCAGCCTGGACTCTGCCGACAACTGCAGCCTGCTGATGGCCTGGTCTACTTCAGCTTGAGCTCTCCATTGCAAATGGATAATTCCTGATCCTCAGCAAATCGCCCATTTCCTCATCTCAGAAACAGAATTGTTTAACTGAAGTTGAGAATGCACTCAATTTTTAAGAATTCCAATGGCTTATATCAGTGCCCTGGAGGTTAACCCTTTCAGGAAAGCCCATGGCATTGTCAGAATGTTGGCCACTGTCACATTCAGCAGGGTCCACCAACAACCTTATTCTGACTTTCATTCCTGATCAAGGGTCTCAACCTGAACTAGCCACTTCCCTCTGCAGATGCTGCCCGACCCGTTGAATTCCTTCAGCTCCCTGCGTGTTGCTCCATTTTCCAGCATCTGCTGCCTCTCCTGGCTCTGGGAAAAGCTTAATATGTGTCTGAACTACTTCCTGTGGGACGTGAGGGCATCGACCACTCCACAGTGGCACAGCAGACAGAGAGTCCAGCCTGATCTAATTTTGTTGCTCAGTGGGTAGGCTTGCAGACTTTGTCATGGCTCATCACTTCAGCCACGACCATAGGTCATTAAAGTGGTTGGCAGAGACAGGATGGGCCGAATGGCCAGTTTCTGTATGGTACAACCCAATGACTCTCTACAGCATGGTGACTTCTTGCCCCTGTTCCTCTGTAAATGCCTTTGGCACTCGGGTGACAGAGACTCGGATTGTCCAACTGTGATTAGATAACCAGGCTGACCCACGGAAAGGTCAAGGCCATCTTCCCATTGGAAGAATGGGAGCAATCTGCATTCCCAGCACAGGGTCTGTCAGCAAAGACTGACCAGAGCCCACTGGTCACACGGTTGTCTCAGCAACATGTATCCCACCACATTCCCTCGTTATGCCCACTACTTTAAAACCTCACAACATAGAGAAGTCACTGAATATGAAGAGAAAGTGCAAAACTTTCTTCCAGATCCTGTGATTATTATAATGCTCCATCAGAAACCAGTAGCAACACAGAGACCTGTTTTTTTTTTGCCTTTTCCGTGGTTGAACATAATTAAAGATTCTAGTGTTATCCCTGAACCAAAAGGGCATTGTAAATCTCAGAGAACCTCTCAGAATGATGGGATTTATTTAGTATTACAGGATCACAAAGAGATACAGGACATTAACAGGTATTTTGGCCCACCAAAACCCCCAATACTATTATACACACTCAGACTGATCCAAGCAGGTTAAATTTAAATTTCTGGAGATTTGGGGGTTTTCCCCTATCCCCGCCTGTAACCCTATCCAG
The DNA here is from genome assembly GCF_048418815.1 of Hemitrygon akajei. Taxonomy (NCBI): domain Eukaryota; kingdom Metazoa; phylum Chordata; class Chondrichthyes; order Myliobatiformes; family Dasyatidae; genus Hemitrygon; species Hemitrygon akajei. The sequence continues at coordinate 7,639,245 of NC_133146.1, forward strand.
GAACCCCTATGTCTGTAACACTATCCCAGGAATCCTATGCATGCCTGTGTGTTGGCGTGTGGCCAAGTGGTTAAGGCGTTTGTCTAGTGATCTGAAGGTCGCTAGTTCGAGCCTTGGCTGAGGCTGCGTGTGTGTCCTCGAGCAAGGCACTTAACCACGCATTGCTCTGCGACGACACCGGTGCCAAGCTGTATGGGTCCTAATGCCTTTCCCTTGGACAGTATCAGTGGTGTGGAGAGGGGAGACTTGCAGCTTGGGCAACTGCCGGTCTTCCATAAAAAAAACCTTGCCCATTTGCGCCCAGGAAACTTTCCATCGAGTCTAGTAATGGAGGCCTACACACTACTACATGCACGCCTGTAACACTATACCTGTAACGCTCTCCCTGTAACCCTATCCCTGTAACCCTATGCATGCCTGTAACCCTATGCCTGTAACCCCATGCCAACAACATTTACCATCTCAAAGACTACATTAAGTAAACCAACCTTCCTTGCTCCAACAAGTTGTGGTCTACCCAGTTCCTCCTACACACCCCAGCTTCCATCACCCTAGTTCTTCCCCTTCCTATCATCCATTCCATCTGTTCATCACCCCTACACTCCTGCCACTGGGTCCCCTCCTGTCACTGTTCCATTTTCTGCCCTCCCTATCTACTTCACTGAATTCCACACTCCACCTAACTCTTCATCTTCATCTTCAGCCCTATGCCTCCCTAATTCGCCTATCACCTCACCAGGATCCAACTATCTCTTGCTCCACCCCTTCCCTTCCCTCACCACTTTATGCTGGCTATCTCCCCTTCATTGTTCCTGACCCAAAATCTCAACCATTCTTCTCCCTCCACAGATGCTGCCTGACCCACTGAGTTCCTGCCCCATCTCATTGTTGCTCCAGATGCCAGCATCTGCAGTCTCGAGTCTCCAACTTGCCCATCATCCCTGTGTCATCTCTTTGAAAGTTCTATCCGACTCACCCCCTCTACCCAAAGCCTTGTAATTTAGCTTTGTCTCACTTCTCCCTTGCAACTCCAATGAGTACTGTTCTCAGCCTGTAGATTGCTACTTAGCAGTGTTCTTAATGAGCATTAACCTCACATTCCAAGACAGGATGATCACAGACAGCAATGATTAACCAGGCAGACATCAGCCCACAGATTACAATCTCCCTGGCATCAACAAGCAACGATGGCCTGATTTCTGTGTTGCCTCTTCTTTCCTTTTCTTTGTTATTTTTAAATGGTTTAACAGAGGTGAAAAGGAATTTCTTTAACCAGAAGGTTGTGAATCTGTGGAATTCACTGCCACTGATGCCAAGTCATTGGGTATATTTAAAGCAAAGGTTAATAGGTTTTTGATGAGTCATTGGAGCAGATTCAGTGAGCCAAATGGCTTAAATCTGGTGGTGGATGGTCGTATGAGCAGCTGGGGCATATCACAAGTCCTGGGTATGCAACCACTGATGCCAGGCAGACAATCTCTGAAGAGTATTGATAAAGGCTGGGGTCACCGATCTTGTAAAGACACTGCCCAGAAGAAGGCAATGGCAAACTAATTCTGTAGAAAAATTTGCCAAGATCAATCATGGCCACGGAGACCATAATCGTCCATGTCATAGGACATGGCTCATAATGGTGATGATGATGGCTGAATTCTGTTCCTATGCCTTATGGCCTTAAGATCTTTAATGATGTGGACCATGTGCTGGGGAGCACATCTAATCCACGGGTGATGAACTATTTTGAGAGTGTTTGCCCAAATTGGGGTTAAACTTCTAAATATTCTCTGGCAATTTTGATTCATTACATCATCGAATGGTGAATTATTAAGAATAATTATGGACTTTTTAAGGAAAATAGGATGAATCTCAGGGTAGTATAAGGTAACTTTGATAATAAATTAAACTCTGATTTTGCTGCTTATGTATATGTAGTCATTGTTTCACTATTTATTAAAGTATACCAGAGAAAGATTGAAGTAAATGAAGCATTTAGAAAACATGTTCAAAATTATACTAATATTTTAAAAAGAAGACAATTGAAAAAGCCCATTTCTAAACAGTATTGTTAGTGTAACCATATACGATTGAAATACTGATGTGTACACCAGGTTTGTGAGAATTTCAAAGTATATCATCGAACATCACGTGTTCTCACAATGGCTGGCGCCAAGTGGGCGCGAGACACTTCCTGTGAAAACCGTGAAACCCCATGAGCCTGCGATTAAATTGCAATGGTCTTGTATTAAACACAGCTGCAACTAAACTTTCACTGCAGCTGTGCACGTTTTTATCAGGTATACCTGTACACCTGCTCGTTAATACAAATCAGCCAATCACGTGGCAGCAACTCAATGCGTAACAGCACACAGGCATGGTCAAGAGGTTCAGTTGTTGTTCAGACCAAATGTCAGAACGGGGAAGAAATGTGATCTAAGTAATTTTGACTATGGAATGATTGTTGGTGCCGGACGAGCTGGCTAAACATGTGATTTTCATGCACAACAGTTTCAAGAGTTTACAGAGAATGGTGTGATATACTAAAAGCATCCAGTGAGTGGCCATTCTGTAGGCAAAATTGCCTTGTTAATGAGAGAAGTCCGAGGAGAAAGGCCAGACTGGTTCAAGGTGACAGTATCTCACATAACCACACGTTACAACAGTGGTGTGTGGAAGAGCATCTCTGAACACACAACACATCGAACATTGAAGTGGATGGGCTACAGCAGCAGAAGACAATTGACATATAATCAGTGGCCACTTTGTTACGTACAGAAGACACTTAATACATTGGCCATTGAGGTTATACCTGTGAACATGACAGTAACTTGGTTTTGAGAATCATTGTGTGATGTCACCTCCAATAATGGGTACCTCTTGATTTCAATGAAACATATTCATTTATTGATTTTTCACCAATAATTCACAATTGAATATTATGAAAATATATACTGTATATATAGTTCACTAGCAAATGTTTCTACATTAATACATCTGGGCAGCAGCCAGGATAGTCCATGCCCTGTTGCAGGGAATTAAATCCAAAGTCTTCAAATGAAATTACCACAGGTCGGGTCTCTACGTGATCAATAAGGGTTTGCATTTCTGCTGATGTGACAGGCTGGCACTGGGTGAATGGCTTTGTGCTTCAAGCTGCTGTACCTCGGTGGCACCATGCCAGAAGTCAGTGCAGAAGGGTATGACATCAAGCAAGGAGATCTCCAGACCCCTCCAAGGGTCATGCATGGCATGGAGCTGCTATTACAAGAAAGGCTTGATCACAGCAGGAGGGTGCCCGTGAACACCATTTACACCGTGGCTAGGTCTCTGCACAACACCGATAAACACAAGAGAAAGGCTACTCAAGTCCGATATGATTATATATTTTGCTTGGCAGGCTGGCATGCAATGTATTCCTGTAAGAATGGTAAGAAATCAGACCGTTCGATACTGAGCAAGATCAAACTGCTGAGGTGTAGCCAGGCAGCAACGTCTTGGAGTCAGAACTGGAGCCAAAGGCATTACAATAACCCGATCCAAATAATTACGTACATACTTCTGAGTAATAAACACAAGAGATTCTGCAGATGCTGGAAATCGAGAACAACACACACGCGATGCTGGAGGAACTCAGTAGATCAGGCAGCATCCATGGGGAGGAATAAATAGTCAACATTTCAGGCCGGGACCCTTCATCAGGACTGGAGAGGGAGGGGGAGGAAGTCATAATAAGAAGTTGGGGGGGAAAGGAGTACAAACTAGAAGGTGATAGGTGAAGCAAGGTGAGGGGAGAAGGTAGTTTGGTGGGGTGGATGAAGTGAGAAGTTGGGAGGTGAGAGGTAGAAAAATAAAGGGCTGAAGAAGAAGGAATCTCATAGGAGAGGAGAATGGATCTTGGGTGAAAGGGAAGGAGGAAGTTAATAGGCAGGCAAGAAGAAGAGAAGGGGGTAAATGGGAAGCCAGAGGGCAGAATGGAAATAGAAAGGTGAGGGAAGGGTGGAGAAATTACTGGAAGTTCGAGAAATCAATGTTCACGCTGTCAGGTTGGGGGCTACCCTGATGGAATATGAGGTGTTGCTCCTCCAACCTGAGAGAGGGCAGTAGAGAATAGCGATGGACAACCATGTCAGAATGGGACTGGACAGTGGAACTAAAATAGTTGGCCATTGGAAATTCTGTTTGTTGCAGATGGAGCAAAGATGTTTGACAAAGCTTCTGAGTAAAAATGGTGACCTAACTAGAGTCTGATGGGACCTGATAATGTGTGTTGGCTCCAGCTCTACTGTGCATTCCAATAAATCATTGAGGGTTGGGTTAATCCAGTTTAGTACTTCAGCCAGCTCAGGTTAACTTGCTTAGTGTACTCTCTGCCCCTGAGGTAAAGAGAGAAATAGCTTTATTTGTCACACCTGCAGTGGTATATACAGTGAAATGATTGTTTGTGTCAAATCAAATCAGCGAGGGTCCTGCCCACAGGTGTCACTGCACTTCCAGTGTCAATATACCAAACCCAGAACTTGCCAACCCTAACCCTAACATCTTGGGAATTTGGGAGGAATCAGCCAGAGGAAATGCACGTGGTGACGGGGTGAACATCCTTACACGGTGGTGGCCACTGAGTCCCGAACTTACAACTGGCACTGTAAAACCTTGTGCTAATTAAGATGCTACCGCTCCACCCTCGACTGGGCCAAGTGGGGCTACCATACAGTGGTTGGGATGCCCAGATTCTGTGCTGTACAACTGAGTGACTCTATGAAATGGGCCCTGCATCTTCTCCAGGGGCCTGCTAAAGCACAGAGGTGCTAATGTGTGAAGCCTTCCTACAAACACTGGCTCTGCTCTGTTTAACAGCCAGGCCTGCCTTTTCCATAGAATGCTTTATGCTTTATTATGTTAAATCGGCAGTAAACGAGTGGATTGGAAATTCTGAGACAAACTCAGTAAAGTCCTGTGCCACTCTACCCAAACCTCGATTTAGATGTCGTGGACCAACGCACATACAGGTGCATTATGGATGCCATTGCAAGGAAGTATTGTGTCCAGGTGAGTTCCATACTTTACTGAGCAGGGGATATCAGGATATACTTCGTACCTGGCCCCTCACATTCACATCAGCCACATCTAGTGTGTCCTTGTTTATATCATGGTTCAGTAGCAAGATAAATCATTACCAAGGTGGACCCTGCAATTGACCCTACCCCTGAAGCCCATCAACTTTGACAAGGAGATGAGAGAGGATTGATGAGGGTAGGGTAGTGGATGTTGTCTACATGGATTTTAGTAAGGCGTATAACAAGGTCTGTCATGGAGGCTAATCCAGGAGATTACGATGCGTGGGGTTCACGGAGAATTGGCTGTTTGGATTCAGAACTGGCTTGCACACAGAAGATAGAGGGGAGTGGTTGAAGAGACTTATTCAAACTGGAGGTCTGTAATTAGTGGAGTTCCACAGGGCTGGGACCTCCGTTGTTTGTGATGTATATAAATGACCTGGATGAAAACGTGGAGGGGTGGGTTAGTAAATTTGAGGATGAAACCGAGATTGGTGGAGTTGTGGATAGTGTAGAAGACTGGCAAAGAATACAGTGCAGTGTGGATCAGTTGCAGATATGGGCAGAGAAATGGCAGATGGTGTTTAGCCCAGATAGATATGAAGTGTGCACCTTGGAAGGGCAAATGCAAGGAGATAGTTGTTGCTGGGCAGAGAGATCTTGGGGTCCAAGTTCCCAGTTCCATGAAAGTGGCTACACAGGTTGATCACGTGGTTAGGAAGGTTTGTGGAATGCTTTCTTTTATTAGTCAATTCATTGAGTTCAAAAGTCAAGAGGTCGTGTTGCAACTTTATAAAACTCTGGTTTGGCCACATCTGCAGTATTACATACATTTCTGGTCGCCCCACTATAGCAAGGATGTTGAGGCTTTAGAAAGGGTGCAGAGGAGTTCTGCCTGGATGCTGCCTGGTTTAGAGCTAGATAAACTTGGGCTGTTTTCTCTGGAGCGCCAGAGGCTGAGGGGGGATCTGATAGAGGTTTATAAAATTATGAGAAGCATTGATAGAGTGTTCAGAGAATATGTTTCCTGGTTTAAATGTCTAATACCAGAGGGTGCGCATTGAAGGTGAGAGGGGGTAAGTTCAAGGGGGATGTGAGGGGTATGTTTTTTACTCAGCGGGTCATGGATCCTGGAATGCACTGCCTGGTACAGTGGCAGAGCCAAATGCTATACAGGGTTTTAAGAGACATTTAGATAGGCATATGGATGTGAGGAAGATGGAGGGAGATGGACATGGTGTAGATAGCAGGGATTAGTTTTGCTTTTTTTAATTTACTTTTTAGCTGGTTCAATTCAAGATTATGGGCCGAAGGGCCTTTTCCTGTGCTGTACCATTCCATGTTCTACCTTCGTTTAGTGTTTTTTTAACTTCAGATTGAACTAATGTAAATTAAATTGAAAGTATTTTTGTCAGTTTAATTGAATTTGAACAAAGAAATATTTCTCTAATAATCTTAGATTGTTGAAATGTTCTGTTTTGAAATGGCTTTGATCACAGACCTTGGGGATGCAGTGAGAAGCCCTTTGAGAGCAGGCTCTGTCAAAGCTCCATTAGGACAGTGTGCACGCCGGGGAGCAGAATCCCCTCACTGCCCACTCCACCCAAGAGGGCAACCAGAACTGTGATATCAACGGTGGGGTGGGGGGGGGGGGAGGAAACAGCTTTCAAAAGGAAAGTGCCCCTGTTGCATGTCCAGTACAATCAGCCAACCTACTGTGCTTTTACAAGAACCAACCCTTGACCCAAACATCACTTCACCTTCCTGTTTGCACTGTTTTAACGTAATTGCACCCTTTAAAAAAAAGCAGATAGAGGTGCTCAGGAAGGTTTTAGAAAGGTGCACAAGTATGGACCATTTGCAAACAAAACAGATCTGGTGTCATTAGCTTCATTAGTATAGCACAGACATCATGGGCTGAAGGGACTTGCTGTACTAGGCTAAGTTCAAGGTTAATCTTTATCAGTGGTACTGGGGATGGGGGACTCTGGCAAGGTCATAAACACTGCCAGTCACTTCCAAACATTTAGCTGCCTGCTGGGCCAGTTCACAAGGTCCAAGTGCCTACCATGAGATGTTGATCGGGGCCCATAGCCAGGCCAGATGGGGAGCAGATGGAGGATTCTTGAATGAAGTTTGTGAATTATTTTGGAGTTCTACAATAATAAAACTTCTCTGTTCCAGGCCATGAAAGAGAGAACTTATCTCTGTCCAGGAGGCACAGTGGTACAGAAGATAGAGATGCTGTCTCACAACTCCAACGACCCTGAGCTTGGGTGCTGCCCGTGCGGAGTTTGCAAGCTTTCCTTGCAACTGCACGAGTCTCCAGCCATGCACCAAAGAGATGAGGGCTGGTGGGTTGCTTCTGGTGTCTAGGTAAGTAGTGGAATCTGGAGGGTAGAAGGTAACAGACGTGTTTGTGCAGATGGAAGAAGGCAATGCAGTGCTGTACTTCATTAATTTTGTCACCAAAGACGCTGTAGATGTAACCCCGGAGAGCATTCCAACTGGTTACACCACCATCTGGGATGGAGGGGCCCCGGCACCGGATCAGATAAAGGTGGAAACTCAGCCAGCTTCATCTTCGGCACCAGCCTCCTCTCTGTCGAAAACATCTTCAAAAGATAGAGCCTCAGAAAGGTGGGATCCATCGTGTAGGGCCCTCCCCACCCAGGACAAGCCCTCTTCTCATTACTACCATCAGGGAGGAGATACAGGAGCCTGGAGACATGCACTCAACATTTTAAAAACAGCTTCTTCCTTCCACCATTAAATTTCTGAATAGACCTTGAACCCCGGAAATACATTTCTATTGTAATTTGAACTGATTTATTTTATGTTTTGCACTGAACTGTTGCCACAAAAACAATACATTTCATGCCATTTGTCAGTGATAGTAAACCTGATTCAGATCCTGGGTGCTTAGGAAGCCAGGATCAATAATCCTGGTTGCCTCATTCACGAAGCTGCCTTATCAATTTAATGGTGGAATGTGTGCGCCCCTACCCTAACCTGGCACACTGTCCCAGCTCAGTACACTCTGCGCGATGTTCCCTTATCTGGGAATGCACAGAGCCGAGGTGCCCATAACTCCGAGGGATTAACACAGAGTGAATGTATACACAACTCTGAGGGACTAACAGAGTGAAGCTATCCATAACTCTGATGGACATCCTATGCAACCTCCATGATCTTCAAGAAACCTCAACTGTGCACATGAGTTCAGCCAGAGCATAAATGTGCTTCTGGGTCTGGGAATACAGATACAAAATTCCCTAAAAGTGGCGTCACAGGTAGATAGGGTTGTAAAGAGAGCATTTGGTACATTGGCCTTTATAAATCAAAGTATTGAGTATAAGAGTTGGAATGTTATGGTGAGGTTTATTAGGCATTGGTGAGGCCGAATTTGGAGTATTGTGTGCAGTTTTGGTCACCGAATTACAGGAAGGATATTAATAAGGTTGAAAGAGTGCAGAGAAGGTTCACAAGGATGTTGCCGTGACTTGAGAAACTGAGTTACAGAGAAAGGTTGAATAGGTTAGGACTTTATTCCCTGGAGCGTAGAAGAATGAGGGGTGATTTGATAGAGGTATATAAAATTATGATGGGTATAGATAGAGTGAATGCAAGCAGGCTTTTTCCACTGAGGCTAGGGGAGAAGAAAACCAGAGGACATGGGTTAAGGGTGCAGGAGGAAAAGTTTAAAGGGAACATTGGGGGGTCTTCTTCACACAGAGAGTGGTGGGAGTGTGGAATGAGCTGCCAGATGAAGTGGTAAACTTTTAACATTTAAGAAAAACTTGGACAGGTACATGGATGAGAGGTGTTTGGAGGGATATGGTCCAGGTGCAGCTCAGTGGGACTAGGCAGAAAAATGGTTCGGCACAGCCAAGAAGGGCCAAAAGGCCTGTTTCTGTGCTGTAATGTTCTGTGGTTCTATGGACAGTGGGGGGAGGTCTGGGCAGATCGACATAGAATAGCTCAGCACATGAACAGATCCTGCTGTCCACCACACTGTGCCACACTAATTAAATCGCCTAATTAAACTCGTCCCTTCTGCCTCCACTTTCTCCACATTCGTGGGCCCATCTAAATACTTCTTCCATGTTTGCCCCAACCACCACCCCTGGCAGCACAATCCAGTCACCCAGCCCCCTCTGCTTATACAAATACAGTATCATTTGCCCCACACATCTCCTTTGAACTTTCCCCTCTCACCTTATAAGCATATCCCTGAGTATTAGACATTAAACAGATCCCCGCTGTTTACTCTACCTATGCTCTCATAATGTTATAAGTTCCTATCAGGTGTCCCCTCATCCTCCACTGCTCCAGGGGAAACAACATCTGTGAGTCCAACCTCTCCTCTCTGATCCAGAAAGCATCCCGGTAAACTTCTCCTGCCCCCTATCTAAAGCCTGTACTTCCTTCCGATGATGGGTCGGCCATCATCCTCATTCCGATGATGCAGCATCCCAGGTGTGGCCTAACCAGTGTTGAAACAGAACCTCCTGACCCTTGCTGGGCTAATGGAGCCAAGCATGCCACACACCCATCCACCTGAGCAGCCACTGTCAGGGAGATATGGGCTTGGGCCCTAGGTTCAGAAACAGATTGAAGATTGCAGCCCAGTGCAGGCCCTTGACCACTATGTTGTGTTGACCTTTTTAGTTACTCTAAGGTTAATCTAACCCTTCCCTCCTATATAGCCCCCATTTTTTTTTATCATCCATGTGTCTAAGAGTTTGTAAATGTCCCTAATGTACCACCAGCCACCCTGGCAGGGTGTTCGACACATCCACCATTCTCTGTGTAAGAAAACTTTCCCCCAACGTCGCCCCCTATACTTCCTCCATTCACCTTAAAATGATCGTATTAGCCTTTTCCACCCTGGGAAAAAGTCTGACTGTCCATTCGATCTATGCCTCTTATCGTCTTGTACACTTCTGTCAAGTTACACCTCATTCTCATTCTCTCCAAAGACAAGATCACTCAGACTATCCTCGTAAGACACGCTCTCCAATCCAGGCAGCATCCTGGTAAGTCTCCTCTGCACCCTCTCTAAAGCTTCCACATCCTTCCTATAATGAGGTGCCTGGGACTGAAACGGTAGCTTCTATTGCTTTTAACTACTTTACAGTGATCTGTGGGCAGGACCTTCTCATAATGAGGCGACCAGAACTAAACACAATATTCCACATGCGGTCTAACCAGGTTTTATAGAGCTGCAACTTCCCCTCACAGCTGTTGAATTCATTCCTCTAAATAACTCTCATGTGTTCAAAATACACTTATAACTCCAAGGATTACCAGACTAAATGTTGGCCTTTACGAATCCTTCAATTAAAAGATTCAGGCTTTTCATTGTAGGTACTGGATGGGAGAAACCATCAACACAGGTGTATGTATCTAAATTTCAACGAATACAATGAATTAATCTCATTGAAACCTATCGAATATTGAAAGGCCAAAGAAGAGTGTATGTAGAGAGGATATTTCCCATAGAGGGAGAGCCCAGGACCAAAGGGCACAGACTCAGAATGGAAGGATGCCCCTTTCGAACAGGGATGATGAGGAATTTCTTTGGCCAAAGGGTTGTGAGTTTGTGGAATTCATTGCAACAGATGGTTGTGGAAGTCGGGTCAATTGGTATATTTAAAGCAGAGGTTGATAGGTTACATGAAGAAGGCAAGAGAATAGGGTTCAGGGGGATAAAGAATCAGCCATGATAGAATGGCAGAGCAGATCCAATGGGCCAAATGGCCTCATTCTGCTCCCGTGCCTTATCGTCTTATTGAATGAAGAAATATGCCACGCAGTGGAGAGGAGGTTGTGTTCGACTGATATTCACGTGTTCTTGAATTAGAATCCAGCCGCAGCTGGCTCACACTCCCAGGCCACCGCTGCCGGGACCTCCTTTGTATAGACGCGCAAACACAGCAGATAGGACCAGTCCTGAATCGGAGTCCCGAGACGTTCTAGCATCAGTCGCTCGGGACCTGCTTGAATTACCAGCCGTGACAAAGCCATCAGCCACCCAAGGGGTCACAGAGTCAAAGGGCGTGGGCACTCCAGCTGCACGCCAATGGATTCAGCCAGACAGTAGAATCGATGCCGTTTCAAACACTGGATTCTTTCCTTGCTCAAGGTTAGGCTCCACTTCACACCTGAAAGCAGCAACATCAAATGTCAGAACAATCAACACAGCCTATGATTTCGTCATAGGCACAGAAATAGGCCTTTCAGTAACTTTATGTACATGCAATCAGTCTATAACGGTTGTGTTCATGTTTACACAGTACACTGTGTTTTACAGAATTGCTGTTATTGTGTTCGTTTTTAACTCTGCTCTTTATGCTTATTGTTTTTCTAATGCTTCATAAATCTAGAGTAACAATCATTTCATTCTCTCTTATACTTGTGTGCTGAAGATTAACGATAAATTATCTTGAATTCTTAAATCTTTGGCCCATCGAGTCCTGGACAACAAATCAATAACACTAATCCCATTTTATTGGCACTGGCTCATCCTTTTTGCTCCAAAATAAAGTAAAAACAATATTGAATAAATATGCAAATATTTCCTTATGCTTTTCTTTCTGCATGGTTTGCAGTTCAGGCCTCAGGCATTTTGCACAAAATACTCCCAGCTAATTCCATCAGCTCCTGAATCAAGGCATCTCCTTTATCTCACCGAGTAGACAATACAGAGATAAGAAACATACGAAATAGGGGCCCCAGTTAGCCATCTTGTCCATCAAACCTGATCCAGCATTCAACTGATCTGACCATGGTCTCAGCTCTACCCACCTACCCACCTGCCTTTGATGACAGGAGTGAAGGTAGGACCGATTAGAGATAAAGGTGGGAAGATGTGCCTGGAGGCTATGGAAGTGAGCGAGGTCCTTAATGAATACTTCTCTTTGGTATTCACCAATGAGAGGGAACTTGATGATGGTGAGGACAATGTGAGTGAGGTTGATGTTCTGGAGCATGTTGATATTAAGGGAGAGGAGGTGTTGGAGTTGTTAAAATACATTAGGACGGATAAGTCCCCGGGGCCTGTCAAAATGTTCCCCAGGCTGCTCCACAAGGTGGGGGAAGAGATTGCTGAGACTCTGGCTAGGATCTTTATGTCCTCGTTGTCCACAGGAATGGTACCGGAGGATTGGAGGGAGGCGAATGTTGTCCCCTTGTTCAAAAAAGGTAGTAGGGATAGTCAGGGTAATTATAGACCAGTGAGCCTTACGTCTGTGGTGGGAAAGCTGTTGGAAAAGATTCTTAGAGATAGAATCTATGGGCATTTAGAGAATCATGGGGCATTTAGAGATCAGGGGCAGTCAGTATGGCTTTGTGAAGGGCAGATCATGTCTAACAAGCCTGATAGAGTTCTTTGAGGAGGTGACCAGGCGAGGGTAGTGCAGTGGATGTGATCTACATGGATTTTAGTATGGCATTTGACAAGGTTCCACACGGTAGACTTATTCAGAAAGTCAGAAGGCATGGGATCAAGGGAAGTTTGGCCAGGTGGATTCAGAATTGGCTTGCCTGCAGAAAGCAGAGGGTCATGGTGGAGGGAGTACATTCGGATTGGAGGGTTGTGACTAGTGGTGTCCCACAAGGATCTGTTCTGGGACTTCTACTTTCCGTGATTTTTATTAATGACCGGATGTGGGGGTAGAAAGGTGGGTTGGCAAGTTTGCAGACGACACAAAGGTTGGTGGTGTTGTGGATAGTGTTGAAGATTGTCGAAGATTGCAGAGAGACATTGATAGGATGCAGAAGTGGGCTGAGAAGTGGCAGATGGAATTCAACCCAGAGAAGTGTGAGATGGTACACATTGGAAGGACAAACTCCAAGGCAGAGTACAAAGTAAATGGCAGGATACTTGGTAGTGTGGAGGAGCAGAGGGATCTGGGGGTACATATCCTCAGATCCCTGAAAGTTGCCTCACAAGTAGATAGGGTAGTTAAGAAAGCTTATGGGGTGTTAGCTTTCATAAGTCAAGGGATAGAGTTTAAGAGTCGTGAGGTAATGATGCAACTCTATAAAACTCTGGTTAGGTCACACTTGGAGTACTGTGTCCAGTTCTGGTCGCCTCACTATAGGAAGGATGTGGAAGCATTGGAAAGGGTACAGAGGAGATTTACCAGGATGCTGCCCGCTTTAGAGAGTATGGATTATGATCAGAGATTAAGGGAGCTAGGGCTTTACTCTTTGGAGAGAAGGAGGATGAGAGGAGACATGATAGAGGTGTACAAGATATTAAGAGGAATAGACAGAGTGGACAGCCAGCGCCTCTCCCCCAGGGCACCACTGCTCAATACAAGAGGACGTGGCTTTAAGGTAAGGGGAGGGAAGTTCAAGGGGGATATTAGAGGAAGGTTTTTTACTCAGAGAGTGGTTGGTGCGTGGAATGCACTGCCTGAGTCAGTGTTGGAGGCAGATATGCTAGCGAAATTTAAGAGACTACTAGACAGATATATGGAGGAATTTAAAGTGGGGGGTTATATGGGAGGCAGGGTTTAAGGGTTGGCACAACATTGTGGGCCAAAGGGCCTGTACTGTGCTGCACTGTTCTATGTACTATGTTCTATGTATGTTCCCCCATAACACTTACTTCTCCTGCCTTGCAAACATCTATCTGACTGTGTCTTAAATATATTTAACGAGGTCACCTCTACTGCTTCCCCAGGCAGAGAATTCCACAAATTGTCTACTCACTGGGTAAAGCAGTTTCTCTTCATCTCCATCCTAAATCTACTCCCCCAAATCTTGAGGCTATGTCCCTTGTTCTAGTCTCAATTACCAGTGCAAACAACATTACTGCCTCTGTCTTATCCATCCCTTCAACAATTTTATGAGATCTCTTTTCATTCTTCTAAGTTCCAGCAGGCATAGATCCAGACACCTCTCCTCACGATCATTAACCTCTTCATCTCCTGTATTAACCTTATAAGCCTCCTATACACCACCTCCAAAGCAGGTATATCTTTCTTTAAGTAAGGAGACTAGAACCGCATGCAATACTCGAGGTGTGGCCCCATCAGTATCTGGAACAGTTGCAGCATAACCTCCCTGATCTTAAATACAATCCCTCTAGCAAAAAAGGCCAAAATTCCATTTACACCTGCAAACCAACATTTAGCAATTCATTCTTAACAATTAGTGAGGGAGTGAAAGATTGGTGGATAGCGAATGTTATTCCACTGTTTACGAGAGGCTCTAAAAATAAACCAGAAAATTCTGGGCTGGTGGGCCTGACATCAGTAGTGGGAAAGTTATTGGAAGGTGTTCTAAGAGACCGGTTATTGAGTATTTGGGTAGATAGCGACTGACTAGGGATAGTCTGCATGGCTTTGTGCGTGATAGATCGCGTCTAACCAAACTTATATAGAGTCTTTCAAGAAAGTTACCAGGAAAGATGATGAAGGAAAGGCAGTGGATGTTGTCTACATGGACTTTAGCAAGCATTTGACACAGACCCACGTGGGAGGTTGGTCAAGAAGGTTCAGTCACTTGGCGTTCAAGATGAGGTAGTTGTTGTAATGTGAGTATTATTAAAAATAAGTTAATACTAATCGGGAAGTTGTTGGCAGCAAGAGGCGGGATCCGGGGTTGAAGGGGTCTTTACTTCCGTTTTTTTACTCCCGGTATGCATTGTACATAGTTTCTCCACCCAGGCCACACGAGGTACCTGGAAGCCTCTGTATTGTAAATATCATTTGCCGTCCCAGATAAAGGTGTTCCTTTGGCCATCAAATTGTCGAGTGGTCTTTTTGTAAGGTAGAATTTACCACATACTTTAGGCGACGAGGTAAATTGGTTTTGTGGACGGGTCAGCCTGTTTCAATCAGGAGCTGTGAGCGGACGAGGGGCCTCGTGTTCGGATGGCTACATTCGGCATGGTCGGTGTGTTCGATCAGGAGCTGTGAGCGGACGAGGGGCCTCGTGTTCGGATGGCTACATTCGGCATGGTCGGTGTGTTCGATCAGGAGCTGTGAGCGGACGAGGGGCCTCGTGTTCGGATGGCTACATTCGGCATGGTCGGTGTGTTCGATCAGGAGCTGTGAACGGACGAGGGGCCTCGTGTTCGGATGGCTGCGATCTGAAATATCAGTGAGTTCAAGGAGCGGACTGAGGACCGGCCGGAGTATGAGGAAAGGTTGGGCCACTTTTTCAGTGCTAATGGAATTACTGAGGAGGCTAAGAAGTGCTCTATTCTCCTGAGTGTGAGTGGGGCAAAGACGTACAAGCTGATACGGAACTTAGCTACACCGCGGAAACCGGGAGAAATTCCATACGATGAACTGGTCAAGCTCGTGGGGAACCACCTCAATCCGAAGCCTTCGGTGACAGTCCAACGATTCAAGTTTCACAGCCATGTCCAGAAGCCAGGTCAGTCTGTGGGTGGTTTTGTGGCCGAGCTTCGGCAGCTGTCGGAGCATTGCGATTTCAGAGCCATGTTGGGTGACATGTTCCATGATAGATTAGTATGTGGTATTAATAATGCCGCTGTACAACGCCGCTTGTTGGGGGAAACCCCACCGTTGACTTTCAAGACAACCCTTGAGATTGCCCAAGGCATGGAGATTGCTGCTAATAATGCCAAGGATATCCAGAAAGGACATGGGGGGTCGCAGTTGGTGGCAGTGCTCCAAGTCAGGAGGGAAGCTGGTAGACAGGCAAAGCGGATGGAATGCTTTCACACTATCCGAATGTTTGTAAATTCAAATATATTGTCTGCCATGCTTGTAGCAAAAAGGGACATTTCGTTAAAAAGTGCAGGGGCATAAAGGGTAAGGTTAAGCCTGGGCAGGGGAAAGCTCAACAGACTCAGGCAGCCACACACCACCTAGGAGAAGCAGATGGAGAGGCAGCGTGGGCCTACAACGTGTTTGGGGTGGAAACGGATGAGGGACCACCTGAACCATATTATGCCACAGTCACTGTCAAGGGAAAGGACATTAACTTCGAGAGTGATTCAGGGGCTACTGCATCAGTCATTAGTGAAGAGACCTACAGGAGGACATGGGGCTCCAACCTACCTCCCATCAGATCATCTAAGCTCCAACTCAGGACCTATACGGGGCAGCCCATACCTCATTTAGGGGTGTTATATGTGGATACTTCAGCCGGGGGCCAGAAGGCTGAAGCCAGGCTGGTGATAGCTAAGGGCGGTGGGCCCAGTCTTTTGGGTCGCGATTGGCTTTGCAAAATCCAGCTCAACTGGCATGAAATTAAGTATGCACACATGACGGAAGAGCATGAGGTGCAGCGTACAGATGAAGTTGCCGATGGCAATGTGAATGACAGACATAGTCCGGGCACGTTTGAGAGTGAGCTCGCAGCACAGCTTGTGGCTTTTCAGCCTATTACAGGAACAATTGAAGTTACCCCCTCGGCACTGGAAGCCAGCACGCCACTTCTATACGGCAAAGTTCTTGTACCACCTGCCTAGTTACAGCAAGGTGCATCTCAGCCCGATGATCCCGCTAACAGGAACCGGCATGTGAAGCCAATCATAACAGTAGCAAACGGGGCACCCGCAGACGATGTAAGAACAGAGCCTCCAGGACCACCAGACAAGCATTCAGAAAGCACTCTAAGTGATTTGACAAAGAAAGTAGAATTTTCTGGAGGCAGTGGCCCCCTGGGAATCCATATGGTGCCTTTTAACTCTACACTGAGTGAAAGATTCCTTGGCCTAAGTATTTGTGGTATTGAAGAGAACAGCCGTTTAAGAAAAGAGAACCTGCTCCAGGAGAATGAATGTATCATCAAAATCAATGACTGTGATTTAACGGACAAGACCTTTGTTCAAGCACAAGAGGTTTTCCAAAACGCATTGCGATTTCCTGCTGTTGAACTCCAGATAGTTCCAAGTTACAACAAGGAACTCTATGAAAAATTTGCAATTGGGTCTATTCTGAGCCACGGTTCAAGAACCAAAGTTCCTTCTTCAGTGCGTTCCAAGCTAGGTGGCAAACCTGCAGATGCCGTTTATCCCAATAATGCTGAGAATAGCTTGCCACTGATTTCAAAGAAGCTCAGTGGTCCAAAACAGTTAAGGAGCAATGACCATTTAATGCATACCAGGAAAGCATGTCCACCAGTGACTTTGCTAGAGGGAGACACACTGGCAGAGGGGGCAGAGTCCCCTGAAGAGGACGGACATTCTCACGCGGACACACAGACCCCTCTCGTGTCCCCAACACTAGATCCACCCAAAACATCCTCACCAGCAGTGCCTGCTGGGTCACCGGGGGTAGTGCGTAGATCACAGCGCCCTCACAAACCTTTTTGATAGGATAGTTCCTTTGTTGTTAGATTGAATGTTGAATTTGCCACTTTTTTAAGGTGTTTTTGTATTGGTAACCTGTTGCTAACAATACCACTGTTTTTATTTCCCAGTTCTTCTATATTTGGGGAATGTTGGATTTTCAAGGAGGAGAAGTGTTGTAATATGAGTATTAAGCTGTTGGTAGCAAGAGGCGGGATCCGGGGTTGGAGGGGTCTTTACTTCCGTTCTTTTTACCCCCAGTGTGCATTGTATATAGTTCCTCCACCCATGCCGTGCCGCACGAGGTACCTGGAAGCCTCCGTATTGTAAATATCATTTGCTGTCCCCGTTCTTTAGGCCATCAAATTGTCGAGTGGTCTTTTTGTGAGGTAGAAGTTACCACAGTAGTAAATAGGATTTGCCATTGGCTTTGTGGGAGAAGCGAGGGAGTGGTAGTGGAGGGTTGCCTCTCTGTCTGTGACTAGTGGTGTACTGCAGGGATCAGTGCTGGGTCCATTGTTGTTTGTCATCTATATCAACAGTCTGAATGATAATGTGGTTAACTGGATCAGCAAATTTGCAGATAACACCAAGATTGGGGGTGTAGTGGACAGCGAAGAATTCTATCAGAGATTGCAGAGGGATTTGCATCAGCTGGAAAAATGGCAGATGGAATTTAATACAGACAAGTGTGAGGCTTTGAACTTTGGGAGGACCAGCCAGGGTAGGTCTCACACTGTGAGTGGTAGACCTAAGACCTAAGGAGTGTGGTAGAGCAAAGGGATCAGGGAATACTGGTCCATAATTCTTTGAAAGTGGCGTCACAGGCAGATAGGATCATAAAGAAAACTTTTGGCCCATTGGCCTTCATAAATCAAAGTATCGAGTACAAAAGATGGGATGTTATGTTGAAGTTTTATAAGACATTAGTGAGGCCTATTTGGATTATTGTGTGCAGTTTTGATCAGCTACCCACATGAAAGATGTAAATAATGTTGAAAGAGTACAGAGAAAGTTTACAAGAATGTTAAACACAAAGTACACTGCAGATGCTGTGGTTAAATCAACACGTACAATTACGTGACTCCTGATGAAGGGTTTCGGCCCGAAATGTCGTTATTACCTCCTCCCATAGATGCTGTCTGGCCTGCTGAGTTCTGCCAGCATTTCATGTTTTTTTATTTATTTCCAGCATCTGCAGATTCACTCGTGTTATGTACAAACAAGCTGCAGCATCCGTGGAAACGAGCAGCCAATGTTTCAGGCTGAGACCCTTTGTCAGGACAGAAGAAGGAGGGGGCAGGGGCCCTATAAAGAAGGTGGGGGAGGGTGTGAAGGAGAAGGCTGGTAGATGCCAGGTGAAAAACCAGTAAGAGGAAAGATCAAGGGGTGGGGGAGAGGAAGCAGGGAGGGGATAGGCAGGAGAGGTGAAGAAGGAATCTAAGGGGAAAGCACTATGGGTAGTAGAAGAAGGCAGAGTCATGTGAGGTGATAGGCAGCTATAAGAGGAGGCAGAGTGAAAGTGGGATGGGGGAAGGGAGAGGGAGGGAATTACCGGAAGTTGGAGAATTCGATGTTCACACCAAGGGGCTGGAGACTACCCAGATGGTAGATGAGATGTTGTTCCTCCAACCTGAGTTTGGCCTCATCATGACAGTGGAGGAGGCCATGTATGGACATATCCGAATGGGAATGTGAAGCAGAGTTGAAGTGGGTGACAACCGGGAGATCCTGTCTGTTGTGACGGACAGAGCGGAGGTGCTCGACGAAGCGGTCCCCCAATCTGTGTCAGGTCTCGCCAATGTAAAGGAGGCCGCACTGGGAGCACCGGATGCAGTAGATGATCCCAAAAGACTCACAAGTGAAGTGTTGCCTCACCTGGAAGGACTGTTTGGGGCCTGAATGGTGGTAAGAGAGGAGGTGTAAGGACAGGTGTAGGGATAAGTACCAGGTGGGAGATCTGTGGGGAGGGACGTGTGGACCAGGCAGTCGTGAAGGGAACAATCCCTGCGAAAAGCGGAGAGGGGTAGAGCCTGCCTCTTCGTGGGTTATGTGGAACAATCAATGGTACTGCTCCCCAACTTTTCCTCCGCTACATTGACGACTACATTGGTGCTGCTTCCTGCACCCATGCTGAGCTCGTCAATTTCATCGACTTTGCCTCTAACTTTCACCCAGCCCTCAAATTCACTTGGTTCATCTCGGACACTTCTCTCCCCCTTTCTCGATCTTTCGGTCTCCATCTCTGGAGACAGACTGTCCACTGACATCTTCTATAAACCCACTGACTCCCATAACTACCTCGACTGTACCTCTTCCCACCCTGCCAAATGCAAAACTGCTATTCCCTATTCCCAGTTCCTCCGTCTCCGCTGCATCTGCTCCCAGGATGAGGCTTTCCATTCCAGGACATCTCAAATGTCCTCTTTCTTTAAGAATTATGGTTTCCCTTCTGCCATCATCAATGATGCCCTCACCCGCATCTTCTCCATTTCCCGCACTTCGGCCCTCACCCCATCCTCCCGTCACCACAATTGGGACTGTGTCCCCCTTGTCCTCACCTACCACCCCACCAGCCTCCAGATCCAGCATATTATCCTCCGCAACTTCCGTCACCTTCAACAGGACCCCACCACTAAGCACATCTTTCCCTCTCTACCCCTCTCTGCTTTTTGCAGGGATCGTTCCCTCCGTGACTACCTGGTCCACACGTCCCACCCCACAGATCTCCCACCTGGCACTTAGCCCTGCAAGCGTAAGTGCTACACCTGTCCCTCTTACCACCATTCAGGGCCCCGAACAGTCCTTCCAGGTGAGGCAACACTTCACTTGTGAGTCTGTTGGGGTCATCTATTGCATACGGTGCTCCCGATGTGGCCTCCTCTACATCGGCGAGACCCGACACAGATTGGGGGACCGCTTCGTCTGCCATAACAGACAGGATCTCCCGGTTGCCACCCACTTCATCTCTGCTTCACATTCCCATTTGGATATGTCCATACATGGTCTCCTCTACTGCCATGATGAGGCCAAACTCAGGTTGGAGGAGCAACACCTCATCTACCGTCTGGGTAGTCTCCAGCCCCTTGGCATGAACATTGAATTCTCCAACTTCTGGTAATTCCCCCCCCTCTCCCTTCCCCCATCCCAGATTCACTCTGCCTCCTCTTCCAGCTGCCTATCACCTCTCTCATGATTCTGTCTTCTTCTACTACCCATAGTGCTTTCCCCTTACATTCCTTCTTCACCTCTCCGGCCTATCCGCCCCCCCCCCCCCGCTTCCCCTCCCCCACCCCTTGATCTTTCCCCTGATTGGTTTTTCACCTGCACCTTCCCACCCTCCCCTCACCTTCTTTATAGGGCCCCTGCCCCCTCCTCCTTCAGTCCTGATGAAGGGTCTCGGCCCGAAACGTTGACTGTTTGTTTCCACGGATGCTGCCCGACCTGCTGAGTTCCTCCAGTTTGTTTGTACGTGTTGATTTGCAAGAATGTTGCTTGTCAGGAACTGGAAGAACTGAGTTATAAATAAAGACTGAATAAGTTAGGACTTCATTCCTTGAAATGTAAAAGATTGAGGGGAGATTTCATATAACTTTACAAAATTATGAGGGGTATAGATAGGGTAGGTGCACACGGGCTTTTTCCACTGAGGTTGGGTGGGACTACAATTAGAAGTCATGGTTTAAGGGTGAAAGGTGAAATGTTTAAGGGGAACATGAGGGGAAACTTTTTTCATTCCGAGGTCTGTGAGTGTGGAATGAGCTGCCGGCATAAGGGAAGTCTGGATAGGCACAAGGATGGGAGGTCTATGATCTGGGTGCAGGTCAGTGGGACTAGGCAGTTTAAACCGTTTGGTTTGGTCTAGCGAGGCCGAAAGGCATGTTTCTGTGCTGTACTCTAAGTCACTCTGTACAACAGCAAACTGCAATCGTTCACCATTCAAATAATAATCTGATCTTCTATTTTTCCTTCCAAAGTGGCGGACCTCTGACCTCACGTTTACCAACGCTCTCATGGAATAAGTATGCTTTGAAGTAGCTTTATGAGCAAATCAAACTGCCAAAAGCATGCAACTTGATTCATGGGTTAAGAGAACCAGCCAGATTAAACTATTATTCCCAATTTTAAAGACATGATTGACTTTCAGATCTGCATTCCACATTGTCGTCACTTTATGAAGACTAATTAAAAACTTGGATCATTTTACATCAGAGAATAAACCTTTCAGAGGTTGCTAACTTCGTGCTAACATAAAGCAGCTAATAATAAAATTCAACGCATAGCTTCGAGTGGAAAGCCTTGTTTTTCTTTCAGAGAAAATTCCCTGAAGGGCTTATCAGAAATACTACATTAAAAACCCTAATTCGTGGTCATGATGAGATGAATAGATTTTAATGTCTAAATTTCTCTGATTTGAATTTTAAAACACACCTAAACAGTCACGTCTTTTCACCGACTTTGAAATGGATCCTAACTTAAGCCCACACAGTGTTGTCACTTCTCACTGGAATTGGAACAGGAACAGGGGAAGCAATCATTAAACTACTCTTTCTGAAGCTTTAGGAGCTGGTTTCATTTCTACTCTGATTACACCTCCCTTACCCGCTGAAGACACTTTTTCAGGATGGTGTCCGATCCACTGCAAACACACCCTTTAGAGTTGTGTCCACAGCCGCTTTAACAGGCAATAAACTGAGGCAGAACATCAGCGGAGGCAAAATGCACACATTATCCTCAAGGTCCGCAGCAATGATGGTGACGTACTGGTGAAACTGGTAGAGCTACAACATCATGACTGAAAAGACCCAAGTTTAATCAAAGCCTTTCCTGTACGTGGGCAATCTCCGTGTCCCTGTGTCCACTTGGTTTGCCCCGGATTTCTCTCACATCCCAAAGTGACGCAGGCCGGCAGATGAAATGGCCGCAAGTGTGTAGCTGAGTAGTAAAATCTGTGAGAGGTTGATGGTGGGAGGAATCTGTGAGTTGATGGTGGGGGTTTGAGTCTGTGAGAGGTTGATGTTGGGGGGGTTTGAATCTGTGACTTTGATGGTTGGGGGTTTGAATCTGTGAGTGGTTGATGGTCGGTGGGGTTTGAATCTGTGAGCGGTTGATGGTCGGTGGGGTTTGAATCTGTGAGAGGTTGATGTTGGGGGGGTTTGAAACTGTGACTCTGATGGTGGGGGGTTTAAATCTGTGAGAGGTTGATGGTGGGGGAATCTGTGAGAGGTTGATGGTGGGAGGGTTTGAATCTGTGAGAGGTTGATGGTGGGGGGGAGTCTGTGAGCGGTTGATGGTCGGTGGGGTTTGAATCTGTGAGAGGTTGATGTTGGGGGGGTTTGAAACTGTGACTCTGATGGTGGGGGGTTTAAATCTGTGAGAGGTTGATGGTGGGAGGGTTTGAATCTGTGAGAGGTTGATGGTGGGAGGGTTTGAATCTGTGAGAGGTTGATGGTGGGGGGGAGTCTGTGAGAGGTTGATGGTCGAGGGGGTTTGAATCTGTGAGATGTTGATGGTGGGGGGGTTTGAATCTGTAAGATGTTGATGGTGGGGGAATCTGTGAGAGGTTGATGGTGGGGTTTGAATCTGTGAGAGGTTGATGGTGGGAGGGTTTGAATCTGTGAGAGGTTGATGGTGTGGGGGTTTGAATCTGTGAGAGGTTGATGGTGGGGGGAGTCTGTGAGAGGTTGATGGTGGGGGGGAGTCTGTGAGAGGTTGATGGTGGGAGGGTTTGAATCTGTGAGAGGTTGATGGTGGGGGGAGTCTGTGAGAGGTTGATGGTCGGGGGGTTTGAATCTGTGAGATGTTGATGGTGGGGGGGTTTGAATCTGTAAGATGTTGATGGTGGGGGAATCTGTGAGAGGTTGATGGTGGGGGGAGTCTGTGAGAGGTTGATGGTGGGGGGGAGTCTGTGAGAGGTTGATGGTGGGAGGGTTTGAATCTGTGAGAGGTTGATGGTGGGGGGTTTTGAATCTGTGAGATGTTGATGGTGGGGGGGTTTGAATCTGTGAGAGGTTGATGGTGTGGGGGAATCTGTTAAAAGTTGATGGTGGGGGGAATATGTGTGAGGTTGATGGAGGGGGGTTTGACTCTATGAGAGTGTCCTGCCTAAATGACTACCGTTCTGTTGCACTCAGATCCATCATAATGAAGTGTTTCGAGAGGCTCGTCATGAGGCATATCAAGACCCTGCTGCCCCCCTCACTGGACCCCCTGCAGTTTGTGTACCGTCCCAACCGCTCAACAGATGATGCCATTGCCACCACCCTCCACCTGGACAAAAAAGACACATACGTTCGGATGCTGTTCATAGACTTCAGTTCAGCATTCAACACAATCATCCCTCAGAAACTGATTGGAAAGCTGAGCCTATTGGGCCTGAACACCTCCCTCTGCAACTGGATCCTAGACTTCCTGACTGGGAGATCTCAGTCAGTCCGGATCGGGAGCAGCATCTCCAACACCATCACACTGAGCACGGGGGCTCCCCAGGGTTGGGTGCTCAGTCCACTGCTGTTCCTTCTGCTGATCCACGACTGTGCTGCAACACACAGCTCGAACCACATCATCAAGTTTGACGATGACACGACCGTGGTGGGTCTCATCAGCAAGAACGACGAGTCAGCTTACAGAGAGGAGGTGCAGCGGCTAACGGACTGGTGCAGAGCCAACAACCTGTCTCTTAATGTGAACAAAACAAAAGAGATGGTTGTTGACTTCAGGAGGGCACAGAGCGACCACTCCCCACTGAACATCAACAGCTCCTCGGTAGAGATCGTAAAGAGCACCAAATTTCTTGGTGTTCACCTGGCGGAGAATCTCACCTGGTCCCTCAACACCAGCTCCATAGCAAAGAAAGCCCAGCAGCGTCTCTACTTTCTACCAAGGCTGAGGAAAGTCCATCTCCCACCCCCCACCCCCCCCCCCATCCTCATCACATTCTACAGGGGTTGTATCGAGAGCATCCTGAGCAGCTGCATCACTGCCTGGTTTGGAAATTGCACCATCTCGGATCGCAAGACCCTGCAGCGGATAGTGAGGTCAGCTGAGAAGATCATTGGGGTCTCTCTTCCCGCTATCACGGACATTTACACTACACGCTGCATCCGTAAAGGAAACAGCATTATGAAGGACCCCGTGCACCCCTCATACAAACTCTTCTCCCTCCTGCTGTCCGGGAAAAGGCTTCGAAGCATTTGGGCTCTCACGACCAGACTATGTAACAGTTTCTTCCCCCAAGCCATCAGACTCCTCAATACCCGAAGCCTGGACTGACACCTTGCCCTATTGTCCTGTTTATTATTTATTATAATGCCTGCATTGTTTTTGTGCACTTTATGCAGTCCTGGGTAGGTCTGTAGTCTAGTGTAGCTTTCTCTGTGTTGTTTTTACGTAGTTCAGTCTAGTTTTTGTACTGTGTCATGTAACACCATGGTCCTGAAAAACGTTGTCTCATTTTTACTATGTACTGTACCAGCAGTTATGGTCGAAAAGACAATAAAAGTGACTTGACTTGACTTGATGGTGGGGAGGGTTTGAATCTCTGAGAGGTTGATGATGGGGGCGGTTTGAATTTGTGAGAAGTTGATAGGTGGGGGGGTTGAATCTGTGAGAGGTTGATGGTGGGGGGGAATCTGTGTGAGGTTGATGGTGGGGGGGTTGAATCTATGAGAGTTTGATGTTGGAGTGTTTGAGTCTGTGAGAGTTTGATGGGGGTTTTGAATCTGAGAGAAGTTGATAGTGGGGGGGTTGACTCTGTGAGAGTTTGATGGTGGGGGGTTTGAATGTGAGAGGTAAATGGTGGGGGAATCTGAAAGGTTGATGGTGGGGAGGGTCAAATCTGTAGGAGGTTGATGGTAGGGGGAATCTGTGAGAGGTTGCTGGTGTGGTGGGGTTTGAATCTGTGAGAGGTTGATGCTGGGGGGATTTAAATCTGTGAGAGGTTGATGATGGAATGGTCAAATCTGTGAGAGGTTGATGGTGGGGGGATTTAAACCTGTGAGAGGTTGATGATGGAATGGTTGAATCTGTGAGAGGTTGATGGTGGGGGGGAATCTGTGAGAGGTTGATGGTGGGTGGGGTTTGAATGTGTGAGAGGTTGATGGTAGGGGCTTTGAATCTGTCGGACATTGATGGTGGGGGCTTTGAATGTGTGAGAGGTTGATGGTGGTGAGTTTGAATCTGTCAGGGGTTGATGTTGGGGGGGGGGTTGAATCCCTGAGAGGTTCATAGTGGGGGGTTGAGTCTGTGAGATGTTTATGGTGGGGTTTGAATCTGAGAGAGGTTGATGGGGGGGGGGGTATTAAATCTGTGAGAAGCTGATGGTAGGCGGGGTTTGAATCAGTGAGAGGTTGATGGTGAGGGATTTGAGATGGTGAGAGGTTGATGGTGGGGGTTTGAATCAGTGAGAGGTTGATGATGGGGGTTTGAGTCTGCGAGAGGTTGATGGTGGGGTGGTTTCAATCTCTGAGAGATTGATGGTGGGGTGTTTGAATGTGTTAGTGTTTGATGGTGGGGGTGTTTGAATATTTGAGAAGTTGATGGTGGGGGAGTTGAGACAGTGAGAGTTTGATGGTGGGGGGCTTTGAATCTGCGAGAGGTTTATGGTGGGGGTGTTTGAAAGTTTTAGTGGTTGATGGTGGGGGTGTTTGAATAAGTGAGAGGTTGATGGTTGGGGGTTTGTCTGTGAGGTGTTTATGGTAGGGTTTGAATCTGTGAGAGGTTGATGGTGGGGGGGGTTTGAATCTGAGAGGTTGATGCTGAGGGTTGAGTCTGTGAGATGTTCATGGTGGGGTTTGAATCTCTGAAAAGTTGATGGTGGGGAAGAATCTGTGAAAGGTTGATGGTGGGGGGATTCTGTGAGAAGTTGATGGTGGGGTGGATTCTGTGAGAGGTTGATGGTGGGGGGCATTGAATCTGTGTGAGTTTGATGGTGGGGGGGATTTGAAAGTGTTAGTGGTTGATGGTGGGGGTGTTTGAATAAGTGAGATGTTGATGGTGGGGAGGTTGTCTGTGAGATGTTTATGGTAGGGTTTGAATCTGTGAGAGGTTGATGGGGGGGATTTGAATCTGTGAGAGGTTGATGGTGGGGGGGGTGAACCTGTGAGAGGTTGATAGTGGGGTGGTTTGATTCTGTAAGAGGTTGATGAGAGGGTTTGAATCTGAGAGGGTGATGATGGGGGGGGAATCTGTGTGAGTTTGACAGTGGGGGTGGATTCTCTGAGAGTTGTGTTGTGGGGGAGTGCAAGT
Organism: Hemitrygon akajei; assembly: GCF_048418815.1. Lineage (NCBI taxonomy): Eukaryota > Metazoa > Chordata > Chondrichthyes > Myliobatiformes > Dasyatidae > Hemitrygon > Hemitrygon akajei. The sequence continues at coordinate 7,665,825 of NC_133146.1, forward strand.
CCCAGGACAGATCCTCTGAAATCATGACACGAAGGAGTGGAAGTTGCTGATCGTTGCAGTCTCTGATTTCCCCCTCTAGCTCATGGTCCTCTTGTTTCCTTCTCCTGAGGTGAATAATCAGCTTCCTGATCTTACTGACCATGAGTGAGAGGTTGTTGTGACACTAAGCAGCCCGATGATCCACTTTCCTCCTATATGCTGATTCATGACCACCCCACTATTCTCTGCATGCTTCCTCTCATTTATATAGGGTAGCAGAGTGGACATCTCCCACCCCCCATCCTCATCACATTCTACAGAGGTTGTATTGAGAGCATCCTGAGCAGCTGCATCACTGCCTGGTTCGGAAATTGCACCATCTCGGATCGCAAGACCCTGCAGCGGACAGTGAGGTCAGCTGAGAAGATCATCAGGGTCTCTCTTCCCGCCATCACAGACATTTACACTACACGCTGTATCTGCAAAGGAAACAGCGTTATGAAGGACCCCACGCACCCCTCATATAAACTCTTCTCCCTCCTGCTGTCTGGGAAAAGGCTCCGAAGCATTCGGGCTCTCACGACCAGACTATGTAACAGTTTCTTCCCCCAAGCTATCAGACTCCTCAATACCCGAAGCCTGGACTGACACCTTGCCCTACTGTCCTGTTTATTATTTATTGTAATGCCTGAACTGTTTTTGTGCACTTTATGCAGTCCTGGGTAGGTCTGTAGTCTAGTGTAGTTTTTTTTCCTCTGTGTTTTTTTTTGTTTACATAGTTCAGTCTAGTTTTTGTACTGTGTCATGTAACACCATGGTCCTGAAAAACATTGTCTCATTTTTACTATGTACTGTACCAGCAGTTATGGTCGAAAAGACAATAAAAGTGACTTGACTTGACATCCGTCTCCGCCAAATGAGGTGTAAGGCGCTCCTTCCTTCTACTAGCCTGCAGGTCATCCTTGGACAAGGTATAACCCAAACTACCCCATCTGGCACCAACCACCATTCCACAGCCAACGTCACTTTAATGACATTTCTTCCCCATTCTGATGTTCGTTCTGAACAATAACTGAACCTTTTGACCACGTCTGCATGCTTTTATGATTGGTAGATAGATATTAGCATTAATGAGGTTGTTACGTACCTGTGGGTATCTTGTACTTGTCACGTGACAGTGGTGTTGAAGCTATACTGGACTTAAGGTAGTGGTCTTGTGATGGTGGAGTGACGTCATTTTCCCCGCCAGTAGAGGTCATGTGACAGGTTTTTTTCACAAGGTATAAAAGGAGGACCCCTTCCTGTGAGGAGGGGCAGTTTGTGGCTGGATTTGCCATTTTGACTCCATGCCACTGCGTGGTCCAATATTATGACGCAGTTTGGTTGAAAGGTGGAGTTTTATTTAATGCCTAAAGATTAAAAGGTCATTGCCGGCAGTTTCTTTATAATACTGCCAGTTAAAAATCGGTGGAGAGTGAAGATCAGAGTTCAGGAGTTAAAAGATCGAGGAAATTCGATTTCAATGGTGAAATAGGTTCGATCTTGTTTGATCCTCATTTGGAAGGAATTCGTTGGCTGTGCCCGTGGTAACCCCTGCGAATAATAGCAGAAAGGGTTGGGTACAGTTTTGTCAAGGAATGGTCAGTGCATTTAAGCCGTTTCATTTTCATCTTCGTAAATTCTCCTGGACAAGTATAGTTCAACTAGGAACCACAACAACACGACGTGAAAGAGAATTTAAATCGTCTAAAAAGTCTCTCCTTTAATGGACTGTAAGCATTTTGAACTTTTGCAGTACTACTTTGAAGAACTGTTTTTGCAACATCGCTTTAAGAACTGTTTTCGCTTTATTCCTTTAAGAACTGTTTAAGCTGCCGCACAGCAGCTGATTTCCGGTTACATTAGTGGTTTGTTTACTTTTGGGGGTTTGTTTTTCAGTGTTTAATAAATGTTTTATTTGTTATAAAAAAACCCTGCCTCACTCATATATTTATTGATGCTGAATCCGTAACATAAATGTACAGGTGTACTTAATAAAGTGGCCACTGAGTGTGCGTCAGTGATTCTGAATTCTGTATGGAGAGTAAGGAGCATTAATAAAATTGGGGTCCTGATGATCAGCGTCGACTCAGTGGGCTGAATGGCCAGTTTATGGACTGCATGTCCCTGTGATGATGTCCCCACAAACAATCAGCCCAGCAGAAGCTGCAGAAAGTGAGAGGAATTGTCAGAGCAGCTGTTGAGGTTATAAACAAGTTCCTCCAAGTGGATGAGGGCTAGTGGAGGAGAACTGGTTGAGTATTGGTTTAAAAAGGATACAGGGGGCATCAAGGCCTTACTGACTGGGAGGTGGGCTGGGGAGGGGGCCTCTGGAGCCTTGTATAGAGAGGTTCCAGAGGGGAACTTAATTCTGAGGTACATAAGCTCTTCATCCCGTATTGGGTGATGAAACTCCGAAATTCTCGAAGTGAAATGGCTTTGGAGCCTGAAACATTGCTGGTATTTAAAAAAGAAGTAAATGTTTTTTAAGAGATCAGGAAATTGAGGCCTAGTACTGAAGAGAAGGTGAGGCCCACACTAGGTCATATTGAATCAGGCAGGATAGGCTAGAGGGATCAAGTGGTCTATCCACCTCCCACTCTCCTGAGCCCTAATATTGTTAAACAACTTCACTGTAAATGTTGGTTTGGTCATTGTTGTTTGTGAGTAAATTTCCTTCTGTATTTCCTCCAGTAACATGGTTCAGAAAGGCTTCACTGTCTGCAAAGCACTTTGGAAGACATACAGTACGTGCACCTTTGGGCCCCACCGGACATTCAGTTCTCACCTGCCATGTGACAGCGGCCACACCCCAGTACACCGCTTCGACAGGCAAGCTAAACCAGGTGTCCAGCAGACCCCATACCCAGTGAAACAGAGACACGCATGCCCTAGCACATGAAGCCAGCTCCAGCAGACTGGGTGGATGAGATCAACAGTATAATCCAACAGCTGAGAAGGTGGTTTGCAAAGTCTTTTGGAGAGCAAAGGCAGAGAGATCATGGTTACCCAGCTCAACCAAGAAAGACCCCGGTTTGTGACAACTACTCGTACTACTGGCCCCGGACCTCCGAGGTCAACAGAGTGGAACGGTCCCAGTGCAATGGCTTTTCCACTTTGAAAGCTCTCCCACCAGGTTTCTTTGTCATCATCAGATACGATGGACAACCATCGTGCTGCTGCGCTCTTTAGATTGACTGTAAATGAACAAAATCAGTGCCTTCATATAGCGTTTTTGAAGATTGCATCCTCCAAATCTTCATTTTCATTGTAACATTCAAGATGACTGTCGATACCATTAAATTCTTCATAGTTCCTAACTTGAAGTAGTGAAATCATTTCATTTTCACTCCTGGCCATTCCTGGCATCTCCAAACTGAAATACTTGAAATAACTGTGAGCAAAACAATTCTAAATTGTGCTACTGCTTATTTCTCACCAAATACCAGAGGCACAACTCACTGCTTTTTGAACACAAATACATGTGACTGATGCTATTTAAAAGCTGTTTGCCCTAAGTATGGTGCAGTGTCTAACGGCCACACAGGTTCACATGATTGATGCTAATTAGAAATTGCTTGGGTCTTCTGCCCCAATTAAGCAGCATAGTGTCCCAAATAAAAAAAGGGAATCCCGGCTATTTTCTTGGTTTTGTCCTTGAAGAGTTGTCCCAAGTAAGCAAGCGTCCTGATTAACTGATGGGACAATGAACACTGCATAGTGTAACGCCACTGTCTGTACGTAGGGAATTTGCATGCTCTCTCCATGACCACATGGGTTTCCTCTGGGTGCTCTGGTTTTCTCCCAATTTCCAAGGTTTAGAGTTAGTAAGTTGGGGTTGAAAGTATGGCTACACTTGTGGGCTGCCCCCAGCACCTTGAACTATGTTGGTCGTAGACGCAAAGGACGCATTTAACTGTAAGTTTCAATGTTTCGATGAATATGACAAATAAAGATAATCTTATCTGCAGTGGAAACTTCAGAAAGATGTAAACATGAATGATCACCATGGCTTCAAATAATTTTCTTACAAAAGATACTATCTTGAGAAATGTAATTGGGGAAAAAAAATGATAGAAATGTTTGTGATCCAGGTCAGATAAGGAAGACAGCAGTTCCCTTTCTGCCGTTTGGAAACAGATCAAGTGCATTTGAAAGACTAGTTATAATTAACAGGCCTAGATCATTGAATACAGAATCATTCCAAGCAGCTCTGTGAAAGATGAGCAGAACACAATTTGAAGCAATCCTTACAAAGAGCGGAGAATATGGGGATTTCCAAAGAACCTCAGAATTTGAGATGCTGCCTCACCTCACTATATGGGAGTGTTAAATAGTCAGGAGTCTTATATATATTAAAAAGGTTAAATTAAATACATAGTGCAAAAAGAGAAAAATAGTAGTGAGGAAGTGTTCATGGGTTTAGTGTCCATTCAGAAATCTGAAGGCAGAGGGGAAGAAGCTGTTCCTGAATCGTTGAGTGTCTGTCTTCAGTCTCTTGTACTGAGAAGAGGGTTGATGGGGCCCTTAATGATAGACGTGGCCTTTTTGAGGCATTGCTCCTTGAAGAGGTCCTGGATGCTGAGAGGAGAGTGCCCATGATGGAGTGTCTCCATCAAATGCCTGTGGTGCTTCCTCCATTACCATGGTTACTACACTCCGTAGGGCAACTCTGGCTGCAAAGTACTTTGCAAAGCTGTAAAAGGTGCTGTATTTAACGTAATTTCTTTTGTTTTATTAAATATATAAACATATAGGGTATCTAATCACAAGCAAGAGAAAGTCTGCAGATGCTGGAAATCCAAGCAAAGCACACAAAACACTGGAGGAACTCAGCAGGCCAGGCAGCATCTATGGAAAAGAGTACAGTCAACGTTTTGGGCCGAGACCCTTCAGCAGGACCTCAGCCCAAAACGTTGACTGTACTTTTTTCCATAGATCGTGCCTGGCTTGCCGAGTTCCTCCAGTGTTTTGTGTGTGTTGATATATGACATCAATCTCCTTTTGTATTATGAAGTCCTGCACTGGTGTAACCACAGATCCCACAATACTTATTTATTTAATGTGTCGAATTCTATTAACCTGTAACTGAACCCCATCATGGTGTTCAAATTAAAGTCCTCTCATGCGCTCTTACACCAGCAAAAACCCTGCACCTGTTGTGAAGGTCAGGCCTCAATATTTCCATGAGTGGAGGAAATGTTCCACTAGTTCATGTGACAAATTATTTTCACACACACATACACACACTGACCTGTTTCTTTTAAGTGGGTCAGCATCTCCACCACCCTGCCTCACAGGAACACACTAAAGCAGTCAAGTTAATCTCATCTGGTCGTGGAGAGAATGTTTTAAACCTCGCTGATGTTTAAAGAAAAATCAAATTGCACTTTGGAAGGGCAAACCAAGGTAGAACATACAAGGTAAATGGTAGGCACTGAAGAGTGCAGTAGAACAGAGGGATCTGGGAATACAGATACAAAATTCCCTAAAAGTGGCGTCACAGGTAGATTGGGTAGTAAAGAGAGCTTTTGGTACATTGGCCTTTATAAATCGAAGTATTGAGTATAAGAGTTGGAATGTTATGGTGAGATTGTATTAGGCATTGGTGAGGCCAAATTTGGAGTATTGTGTGCAGTTTTGGTCACCTGATTGCAGGAAGGATGTTAATAAGGTTGAAAGAGTGCAGAGAAGGTTTACAAGGATGTTGCCGGGACTTGAGAAACTGAGTTACAGAGAAAGGTTGAATAGGCTAGGACTTTATTCCCTGGAGCGTAGAAGAATGAGGGGAGATTGGATAGAGGTATATAAAATTATGATGGGTATAGATAGAGTGAATGCAAGCAGGCTTTTTCCACTGAGGCTAGGGGAGAAGAAAACCAGAAGATATGGGTTAAGGGTGCAGGAGGAAAAGTTTAAAGGGAACATTGGGGGGGCTTCTTCACACAGAGAGTGGTGGGAGTGTGGAATGAGCTGCCAGATGAAGTGGTAAATGCGGGCTCACTTTTAATATTTAAGAAAAACTTGGACAGGTACATGGATGAGAGGTGTATGAAGGGATATGGTCCAGGTGGAGGTCAGTGGGACTAGGCAGAAAAATGGTTTATCACAGTCAAGATGGGCCAAAAGGCCTGTTTCTGTGCTGTAATGTTCTATGGTTCTATGGTTCTAAATTCAGTGATTTACTTTGCTTATGTACATTGACTTACTAATGTTATGTTTAAATGCAGTCATGGTTGTACTGGGAGAAACTGGGTGGCCATTTTGTGCATGGTAAGATACCACAACATTCAATGTACAGTAATTGAGGGTGATTTTGGCCTGAAACCTGAGGGAAATTCCAAAAATGTTCATACAAAATAACACAAGATGCATTACAAAGAGATCAGGCTGAACTCTTGATTCAACACCCCCACCCCACACACAAACGATACCAATTCTGAGACCCTTTCTACCTGAGGTGATAGTGTATATAACAGACACTCAGCTGAGGTTTTTACATAGAAAACATAAAACATTGAACGTTATAGCACAATACGGGCCCTTTGGCCCACAATGTTGTGTTGACCTTTTGAACCTACTCCAAGACCAATCCAACCCTCCCCTCCCACATAACCCTCCATTTTTCTATCATCTATGTGTCTGTCTAAGAGTTTCCAAAATATCCCTGTGTACATGCCAGTACCAGCACACTAGCAGGGCATTCAAAAGCCCCCCACCTCTCTGTGTAAAAAATCTTACCCCTGTCATACCCCCTCCCTATACTTTCCTTCAATCATCTTAAAATTATGCCCTCTCGTATTAGCTCTGGAGCGAGAGATGAGCCTTCTCAACTCCAAGAGCTCGATGGACTGAGAGGTAACCTGCTGGTGATGCTCCGACCAACCAGCCTGAAAGAAAAGTGAAGCTGCAGGCTGGGTGAAAAGCAGGGATTCCCGATCGATAATCAGAAGTGAGGGTGTAGTCTGTTTAATGCAACTATCTGGCTCGCAAGTGGAATGACCAGTTCACTGAGAGCACAGAGGAGATTCCTGTGACTGTCGCACGCTCCACTACCTGCTTCAGGAGGTAAATACCTGATCGTTGTGCTGTAGAACTGTCACGCAGCCTGCACACTGACTCAATCAAACCAGATGATCTTTTGCAGAGTCGGGAATATTTCAGCATTTTTTCAGATTGCAACTTTGCCCCAGACTTCAGATTAATAGCCCCCTGCCTTCGTGTGAGTAAAGCTGGGGAAGAGATCCAGTGTGAGGTTGCTGGAGGATCTGTTCCTCTCCACCCTGAGCCCGTGAAAATATTTGCCTGTCCCTTATCGTTATGGAGTGGCTGCTATTTAACGACACAAGTGCTTTGTCAGGCAGGAGGCTCACTCCTCCACAACGCCACGTTCATTCCGATTTGTTTATCACCTGTACTTCAAAACATGAGAGAAATGTGTTGCTTGCATTAACTGGCCAATTTAAACCCCAGAGCCTCATTCCTACACCCAGTAACCTCTGATAATAGACTCACACAGAAACAGGCCCTTTGGCCCATATTACCCATGCTGACCAAGTTGCCTAACTGAGCTGGTTCCATTTGCCTGCGACTGGCCCAAATCCTCCTGACACTTTCCTATCTGCATAACTGTCTTTTATATATCGTTAACGTATCCTCTTCCCCTGGCATCTCATTCCAATTGCCCGTCGCCCTCTGTGTAGGGGAAAAGAGTTGCCCCTCAGGTCCTCTCACCTTAAACCTGTGACTTCTAGTTTTGGGCTCCCTGCCCTGGGGAAAAGACTCTGGTCATCAAAAGTTCGAAGTTCAAATTATTACCAAAATATGTAAACCACAAGAGATGCATCTTCTTCCAGGCAAAGGAACACAAAGGAGTCCGTGGAAAAGGACACACACAATGAGAATGACACATCCGACGTGCAACGCAGAACAAATGGTGCAAATAGTTAAACACATAATACATAGACCATGAACTACAGAGTGGCTGAACGTGAGTCCATTCAGCGCCGAGGCGAGTGAGGGCCAGTCCGGCAGTCCCGCGTCAGCAGGACAACTACCACACCCGAACCTGGCGGCATGGGACCCAAGATGGTAGAAGCAAGAAAAGGGGGAGATGATCAAACGCAGGCAGGTGGCACTGAACATCAGTTTGTTTCTCTATGCCACCCTGGATTTTGAAAACCTCTCCAAGGTCAACCCTCAAGTTTTCTGAGAAAAGATCACAGCCTATCCCCCCTCTCCCTATAACCCAAACCCCCCTCAATCCCAGTAACAACTTTATAAATCCTTCAAGTTTTAAACATTTTGTTGTAATAGAGATACTTAATGCATTCCAGTTCATTTCGCCTCTCAATGTCAATAGACAATAGACAATAGACAATAGGTGCAGAAGTAGACCATTCGGCCCTTCGAGCCTGCACCGCCATTTTGAGATCATGGCTGATCATCTACTATCAATACCCGGTTCCTACCTTGTCCCCATATCCCTTGATTTCCCTATCCATAAGATACCTATCTAGCTCCTTCTTGAAAGCATCCAGAGAATTGGCCTCCACTGCCTTCCGAGGCAGTGCATTCCAGACCCCCACAACTCTCTGGGAGAAGAAGTTTTTCCTTAACTCTGTCCTGAATGACCTACCCCTTATTCTCAAACCATGCCCTCTGGTACTGGACTCTCCCAGCATCTGGAACATATTTCCTGCCTCTATCTTGTCCAATCCCTTAATAATCTTATATGTTGCAATCAGATCCCCTCTCAATCTCCTTAATTCCAGCGTGTACAAGCCCAGTCTCTCTAACCTCTCTGCGTAAGACAGTCCAGACATCCCAGGAATTAACCTTGTGAATCTACGCTGCACTTCCTCTACAGCCAGGATGTCCTTCCTTAACCCTGGAGACCAAAACTGTACACAATACTCCAGGTGTGGTCTCACCAGGGCCCTGTACAAATGCAAGAGGATTTCCTTGCTCTTGTACTCAATTCCCTTTGTAATAAAGGCCAACATTCCATTAGCCTTCTTCACTGCCTGCTGCACTTGCTCATTCACCTTCAGTGACCGATGAACAAGGACTCCTAGATCTCTTTGTATTTCTCCCTTACCTAACTCTACACCGTTCAGATAATGTCACCTTTCTTTCTTTTTTATTTCCTTTTCTATTTTTTCAGTCTCTTTCTCAGTCTTTAAATCATATCTGGAAGGGCCCTGTGTCAGAAAAGCCAAACCCCTTGTGCTGTTATCGGCTTGGGCCTCTGGTATCATACAGTTCAGAGAGTTCAAGGAGAGAGTAACATGATGAGAAAAAGCAAACACTGCAAACTCTCAGCAGGTCAGATGGCATTCATAGATCTTTCACCTCAATGCCCTTTCAGCAAAACAGCTTTGGAGGTCTCAGTCCTGAAGCATTCAGACCCTGAAATCAGAATCAGGTTTAATATCACTGACATATGTCATGAAATTTGTTGTTCAGGTTCAAGAAATGCACTTCTCCTGCAAATTCTGGCCTGATTTTCTTCCATAGTGAGAAATGTCAATGGAAAAAGTGTTGAAGGATAGATACCTAGACACAAACAAAATCACTGAAAAGACTTATGGGTCAAGGTCTACACCGAGGACTGGGTTCAGACACAGATCAAAGTCTGATTTTGCATAATCACCATAACAATAAAATGCTAAGAATAAACCACTGGGAATTTTGTAGATCCTGTCTACTTCGTAGGCTGTGGTCTTCAGTGATAAAGCAGACTGTAATGCTTTTCTCTATTCATCCCAAACTGAAGGGTTTTCAGTATTTACCTTATTTCTTTATCACATCAAAAGGATAAAACTTAAACCTGTCTAATCTGTGCTGAGAGCAAGTCCACTCCCTGGGCAATCCCATTCTCCAAGAAATCCCACTCACAGAGCAATCCGATTCCCCAAGCAGTCCCATCTCCAGGAAGTCCCATTCTCCGAGCAATCTCACTCACCAAGCAGTCTTACTCCCCAAGCTATCCCACCCTGACCAATCGAGCATCTATCACCCACCACTTCCAATACACCCAATGACATATCCAAAGACAACTGCATTAATTTCTGATGAAGGGTCATGGTGCTTCTTTCTCCATTGAAGCTGGATGTCATACGGAGCATTTTTAACATCCTCTATGTTTACAAAAATATTTATGAATAAGGTATGTTGGAAGTTGAGAACAGACAGAACTACCAGAAACAAAAATTGTGTCTAATTATCCAATGATACTGTACTGTGCAAATATCTTTGGCACATACAGTGTATACCCCTGGGGTGCCCACTTTTCCCTGGTCTTCCTTAAAACCATTCCTGAACCAGAAGGTTTTTGATTTACAATACTGAAGTTCCACAGTTCACATGAAGCTTTGTATAGAGTGAAATAGTACAGAAACAAACCCTTCACCCAACTGGCCCATGCCAATCCGATCTAGTCCCATTTGCCCAAGTCCCACTAAACCAAGGGTTTCCAACCTTTTTCATGCCATGGATCCTCACCATTAACTGAAGGGTCTGTGGATCCAAGGTTGGGAACTGCTAGTCTAGACCTCTCCCACTCAAGTACCTCTTTCTAAGTTCATAGGCCAATACACCCAGGGTGTAAATGCTATGAATTTGTGGTTTTTTTTTTTGCGGCAGTGATAACTCAATAAGTTATAAACATGACAAACATAAATTGTTCGCTGAGTCGTCGTCATCTCATGGCAACCCCTGAATAGTGCAGTTGTCCACCGGGCTTTCCAGGTTCCAGTCCACACGCTGCCCAGGTTGGGACCCGGCTGGACTTCGACTCAGGACCAGCTGCCTCGAAGTCCAGTGCTGAGGCCACTATACCACCGGTTGGTCCGAACAAGTAAATTAACGTGTTTGTTTGTGCAGTTAATATAATTCTTTGAAAAGTTATTGTAGCTCCCTCAACCACTTCCATGAGCAGCACATTCCATATTTGACTGACTAAAAAGGTTTCAGCTGCCACGTTGGAATTTGAACCTGAATTTCTGGACTTGCCTCTGGACTGCCATAAATAACTATGTGCTATAAAATCTCATAAATGCCTTGTTGCAGCAGCACTTAACATGAATCAATTCCTGTTTGACTGAGTTAAAGAAAATGTAAATCGGACACAAAAGGTCACAGAGAAATATAGCATGGATAACAGGCCGAGCCAACCACAGCAGCCGTGCAGCTAGTTCCAATTTCCTGTGTTCACCCCATATCACTCAAAGACCTCTCCCTCCATGTACCTATCCAAGGGCTTCTTAAATGATACAATTGTACCTGCCTTGACCACTACTCCTGGCAGCTTATTCCATATACTCACTCCCCTCTTCCTCGTGCGGAAAAGTTGCCCCTCAGACCCCTTTTATACCTTGCCTTTCTCACCCGAAACCGAGTTCTGGACTCCGCTATCCTGGGGAAAAGATGTTGAAATCTGCCTTATCAATGGCTGTCATAACTTTAACCGTTTCTCTGAGGTTACCTCTCGTTATAATACATATGGTAGTGTAGTGGCTAGAGTAATGTACAGTGAACGGGATTCAATTCCTGCCGATCAGGGTTCGATGTAAGGAGTTTGGATGTTCTCCCTGTGACCATGTGACTGTCCTCCAGCTGCTCTGGTTTCCTCCCACAGTCCAAAGACAAATGAATTAGAAAGGTTTAGTAAGTTATAGGCACGCTATGTTGCCAACAGAATAATGGCGACACTTGGGTCTGGCCCCAGCACATCTTCAGACTGCGTTGGTCATTGATGTAAATGAAGCATCTCAATGTTTCAATGTACAAGTGAAAATATAATAAAGCTAATCTAAAATAATCTAATCCTTCATTCAAGGAATAAAGACCCAGTGTGTCACCTTCTACCTATAGAGAACCGGCCTGGTCACCCTCTCCCTATAGAAACCCAGCCTGGTCAACCTCTCCCTATAGAGAACCGGCCTGGTCACCCTCTCCCTATAGAAACCCAGCCTGGTCAACCTCTCCCTACAGAGACCCGGCCTGGTCACCCTCTCCCTATAGAAACCCAGCCTGCTCAACCTCTCCCTACAGAGACCCGGCCTGGTCACCCTCTCCCTACAGAGACCCAGCCTGGTCAACCTCTCCCTATAGAGACCCGGCCTGCTCAACCTCTCCCTATAGAGACCCGGCCTGGTCACCCTCTCCCTATAGAAACCCAGCCTGCTCAACCTCTCCCTACAGAGACCCGGCCTGGTCACCCTCTCCCTATAGAAACCCAGCCTGGTCAACCTCTCCCTACAGTGACCCGGCCTGGTCAACCTCTCCCTACAGAGACCAAGCCTGGTCACCCTCTCCCTACAGAAACCCGGCCTGGTCAACCTCTCCCTATAGAGACCCGGCCTGGTCACCCTCTCCCTATAGAAACCCAGCCTGGTCAAACTCTCCCTTTAGAGACCCGGCCTGGTCAACCTCTCCCTACAGAGACCCGGCCTGGTCAACCTCTCCCTATAGAGACCCGGCCTGGTCACCCTCTCCCTATAGAAACCCAGCCTGGTCAAACTCTCCCTTTAGAGACCCGGCCTGGTCAACCTCTCCCTACAGAGACCCGGCCTGGTCACCCTCTCCCTATAGAAACCCAGCCTGGTCAACCTCTCCCTACAGAGACCCGGCCTGGTCACCCTCTCCCTATAGAAACTCAGCCTGGTCAACCTCTCCTGATAGAGACCCAGCCTGGTCAACCACTCCCTATAGAAACCCAGCCTGGTCAACCTCTCCCTACAGAGAACCGGCCTGGTCACCCTCTCCCTATAGAGACCCGGCCTGGTCAACCTCTCCCTATAGAGACCCAGCCTGGTCAACCTCTCCCTATAGAGACCAGGCCTGCTCAACCTCTCCCTACAGAGACCCAGCCTGATCAACCTCTCCCTATAGAGACCAGGCCTGCTCAACCTCTCCCTACAGAGACCCGGTCTGGTCAAACTCTCCCTACAGAGACCCGGCCTGGTCAACCTCTCCCTATAGAGACCCGGCCTGGTCAACCTCTCCCTACAGAGACCCGGCCTGGTCAACCTCTCCCTATAGAGACCCAGCCTGGTCAAACTCTCCCTATAGAGACCCGGCCTGGTCAACCTCTCCCTATAGAGACCCGGCCTGGTCAACCTCTCCCTACAGAGACCTAGCCTGGTCAAACTCTCCCTACAGAGACCCGGCCTGGTCAACCTCTCCCTATAGAGACCCGGCCTGGTCAACCACTCCCTACAGAGACCCAGCCTGGTCAACCTCTCCCTATAGAGACCCAGCCTGGTCAACCTCTCCCTACAGAGACCCGGCCTGGTCAAACTCTCCCTACAGAGACCCGGCCTGGTCAAACTCTCCCTACAGAGACCCAGCCTGGTCACCCTCTCCCTACAGAGACCCGGCCTGGTCAAACTCTCCCTATAGAGACGCAGTCTGGTCACCCTCTCCCTACAGAGACCCGGCCTGGTCAAACTCTCCCTATAGAGACCCAGCCTGGTCACCCTCTCCCTACAGAGACCCGGCCTGGTCAAACTCTCCCTATAGAGACTCAGCCTGGTCAACCTCTCCCTACAGAGACCCGGCCTGGTCAACCTCTCCCTACAGAGACCCAGCCTGCTCAACCTCTCCCTACAGAGACCCAGTCTGGTCAACCTCTCCCTACAGAGACCCAGCCTGGTCAACCTCTCCCTACAGAGACCCAGGCCTGCTCAACCTCTCCCTATAGACACGCAGCCTGGTCAACCTCTCCCTACAGAGACCCGGCCTGGTCACCCTCTCCCTACAGAGACCCGGCCTGGTCAACCTCTCCCTACAGAGACCCGGCCTGGTCAACCTCTCCCTATAGAGACCCGGCCTGGTCAACCTCTCCCTACAGAGACCCAGCCTGGTCACCCTCTCCCTACAGAGACCAGGCCTGCTCAACCTCTCCCTACAGAGACAACGCCTGGTCAACCTCTCCCTACAGAGACCCGGCCTGGTCAAACTCTCCCTTTAGAGACCCGGCCTGGTCAACCTCTCCCTACAGAGACCCGGCCTGATCAACCTCTCCCTATAGAGACCCGGCCTGGTCAAACTCTCCCTACAGAGACCCGGCCTGATCAACCTCTCCCTATAGAGACCCGGCCTGGTCAACCTCTCCCTACAGAGACCCGCCTTGTCAACCTCTCCCTATAGAAACGCAGCCTGGTCACCCTCTCCCTATAGAAACGCAGCCAGGTCACCCTCTCCCTACAGAGACCCGGCCTGATCAACCTCTCCCTACAGAGACCCGGCCTGATCAACCTCTCCCTATAGAGACCAAGACTGGTCAACCTCTCCCTATAGAGACCAGGCCTGGTCAACCTCTCCCTACAGAGACCCAGTCTGGTCAACCTCTCCCTATAGAGACCCGGCCTGGTCAACCACTCCCTACAGAGACCCGGCCTGGTCAACCTCTCCCTATAGAGACCGGCCTGGTCAACCTCTCCCTACAGAGACCCGGCCTGGTCAACCTCTCCCTATAGAGACCAGGCCTGGTCAACCTCTCCCTACAGAGACCCAGTCTGGTCAACCTCTCCCTACAGAGACCCAGCCTGGTCAACCTCTCCCTATAGACACCCGGCCTGGTCAACCTCTCCCTACAGAGACCCAGCCTGGTCACCCTCTCCCTACAGAGACCCAGCCTGGTCACCCTCTCCCTACAGAGACCCAGTCTGGTCAACTTCTCCCTATAGAGACCCGGCCTGGTCAAACTCTCCCTACAGAGACACGGCCTGGTCAACCTCTCCCTATAGAGACCAGGCCTGCTCAACCTCTCCCTACAGAGACCCAGTCTGGTCAACCTCTCCCTATAGAGACCCGGCCTGGTCAAACTCTCCCTACAGAGACCCGGCCTGGTCAACCTCTCCCTACAGAGACCAGGCCTGCTCAACCTCTCCCTACAGAGACCCGGCCTGGTCAACCTCTCCCTACAGAGACCAGGCCTGCTCAACCTCTCCCTACAGAGACCCAGCCTGGTCAACCTCTCCCTACAGAGACCCAGCCTGGTCAACCTCTCCCTATAGAGACCCGGCCTGGTCAACCTCTCCCTACAGAGACCCGGCCTGGTCAACCTCTCCCTATAGAGACCCGGCCTGGTCAACCACTCCCTACAGAGACCCAGCCTGGTCAACCTCTCCCTATAGAGACCCAGCCTGGTCAACCTCTCCCTACAGAGACCCGGCCTGGTCAAACTCTCCCTACAGAGACCCGGCCTGGTCAAACTCTCCCTACAGAGACCCAGCCTGGTCACCCTCTCCCTACAGAGACCCGGCCTGGTCAAACTCTCCCTATAGAGACGCAGTCTGGTCACCCTCTCCCTACAGAGACCCGGCCTGGTCAAACTCTCCCTATAGAGACCCAGCCTGGTCACCCTCTCCCTACAGAGACCCGGCCTGGTCAAACTCTCCCTATAGAGACTCAGCCTGGTCAACCTCTCCCTACAGAGACCCGGCCTGGTCAACCTCTCCCTACAGAGACCCAGCCTGCTCAACCTCTCCCTACAGAGACCCAGTCTGGTCAACCTCTCCCTACAGAGACCCAGCCTGGTCAACCTCTCCCTACAGAGACCCAGGCCTGCTCAATCTCTCCCTATAGACACGCAGCCTGGTCAACCTCTCCCTACAGAGACCCGGCCTGGTCACCCTCTCCCTACAGAGACCCGGCCTGGTCAACCTCTCCCTACAGAGACCCGGCCTGGTCAACCTCTCCCTATAGAGACCCGACCTGGTCAACCTCTCTCTACAGAGACCCAGCCTGGTCACCCTCTCCCTACAGAGACCAGGCCTGCTCAACCTCTCCCTACAGAGACAACGCCTGGTCAACCTCTCCCTACAGAGACCCGGCCTGGTCAAACTCTCCCTTTAGAGACCCGGCCTGGTCAACCTCTCCCTGCAGAGACCCGGCCTGATCAACCTCTCCCTATAGAGACCCGGCCTGGTCAAACTCTCCCTACAGAGACCCGGCCTGGTCAACCTCTCCCTACAGAGACCCGCCTTGTCAACCTCTCCCTATAGAAACGCAGCCTGGTCACCCTCTCCCTATAGAAACGCAGCCAGGTCACCCTCTCCCTACAGAGTCCCGGCCTGATCAACCTCTCCCTACAGAGACCCGGCCTGATCAACCTCTCCCTATAGAGACCAAGACTGGTCAACCTCTCCCTATAGAGACCAGGCCTGGTCAACCTCTCCCTACAGAGACCCAGTCTGGTCAACCTCTCCCTATAGAGACCCGGCCTGGTCAACCACTCCCTACAGAGACCCGGCCTGGTCAACCTCTCCCTATAGAGACCGTCCTGGTCAACCTCTCCCTACAGAGACCCAGCCTGGTCAACCTCTCCCTATAGAGACCAGGCCTGGTCAACCTCTCCCTACAGAGACCCAGTCTGGTCAACCTCTCCCTACAGAGACCCAGCCTGGTCAACCTCTCCCTATAGACACCCGGCCTGGTCAACCTCTCCCTACAGAGACCCAGCCTGGTCACCCTCTCCCTACAGAGACCCAGCCTGGTCACCCTCTCCCTACAGAGACCCAGTCTGGTCAACCTCTCCCTATAGAGACCCGGCCTGGTCAAACTCTCCCTACAGAGACACGGCCTGGTCAACCTCTCCCTATAGAGACCAGGCCTGCTCAACCTCTCCCTACAGAGACCCAGTCTGGTCAACCTCTCCCTATAGAGACCCGGCCTGGTCAAACTCTCCCTACATAGACCCGGCCTGGTCAACCTCTCCCTACAGAGACCAGGCCTGCTCAACCTCTCCCTACAGAGACCCGGCCTGGACAACCTCTCCCTACAGAGACCAGGCCTGCTCAACCTCTCCCTACAGAGACCCAGCCTGGTCAACCTCTCCCTACAGAGACCCAGCCTGGTCAACCTCTCCCTATAGAGACCCGGCCTGGTCAACCTCTCCCTACAGAGACCCAGCCTGATCAACCTCTCCCTATAGAGACCCGGCCTGGTCAAACTCTCCCTACAGAGACCCGGCCTGGTCAACCTCTCCCTACAGAGACCCGGCCTGCTCAACCTCTCCCTACAGAGACCCGGCCTGGTCAAACTCTCCCTTTAGAGACCCGGCCTGGTCAAACTCTCCCTTTAGAGACCAGGCCTGCTCAAACTCTCCCTACAGAGACCCGGCCTGGTCAACCTCTCCCTATAGAGACCCGGCCTGGTCAACCTCTCCCTACAGAGACCCGGCCTGGTCAACCTCTCCCTACAGAGACCCGGCCTGGTCAACCTCTCCCTATAGAGACCCGGCCTGCTCAACCTCTCCCTACAGAGACCCGGCCTGGTCAACCTCTCCCTATAGAAACGCAGCCTGGTCACCCTCTCCCTACAGAGACCCAGCCTGATCAACCTCTCCCTATAGAGACCCAGCCTGGTCAACCTCTCCCTACAGAGACCAAGTCTGGTCAACCTCTCCCTACAGAGACCAGGCCTGGTCAACCTCTCCCTACAGAGACCCAGCCTGGTTAACCTCTCCCTATAGAGACCCAGCCTGGTCAACCTCTCCCTATAGAGACCCGGCCTGGTCAAACTCTCCCTATAGAGACCCGGCCTGGTCACCCTCTTCCTACAGAGACCCAGCCTGATCAACCTCTCCCTATAGAGACCCGGCCTGGTCACCCTCTCCCTACAGAGACCCAGCCTGATCAACCTCTCCCTACAGAGACCCGGCCTGGTCAACCTCTCCCTACAGAGACCAGGCCTGCTCAACCTCTCCCTACAGAGACCCGGCCTGGTCAACCTCTCCCTACAGAGACCAGGCCTGCTCAACCTCTCCCTACAGAGACCCAGTCTGGTCAACCTCTCCCTACAGAGACCAGGCCAGCTCAACCTCTCCCTACAGAGACCCAGTCTGGTCAACCTCTCCCTACAGAGACCCGGCCTGGTCAACCTCTCCCTACAGAGACCCAGCCTGGTCAACCTCTCCCTACAGAGACCCAGCCTGGTCACCCTCTCCCTACAGAGACCCGGCCTGGTCAACCTCTCCCTACAGAGACCCAGCCTGATCAACCTCTCCCTACAGAGACCCAGCCTGATCAACCTCTCCCTATAGAGACCCGGCCTGGTCAAACTCTCCCTACAGAGACCCGGCCTGTTCAACCTCTCCCTATAGAGACCCGGCCTGGTCAACCTCTCCCTACAGAGACCCAGCCTGCTCAACCTCTCCCTACAGAGACCCGGCCTGGTCAACCTCTCCCTACAGAGACCCAGCCTGCTCAACCTCTCCCTACAGAGACCCGGCCTGGTCAACCTCTCCCTACAGAGACCCGGCCTGGTCAACCTCTCCCTACAGAGACCAGGCCTGGTCAACCTCTCCCTACAGAGACCCAGCCTGCTCATCCTCTCCCTATAGAGACCCGGTCTGGTCAAACTCTCCCTTTAGAGACCCGGCCTGGTCAAACTCTCCCTTTAGAGACCAGGCCTGCTCAACCTCTCCCTACAGAGACCCAGCCTGATCAACCTCTCCCTATAGAGACTCGGCCTGGTCAAACTCTCCCTACAGAGACCCGGCCTGGTCAACCTCTCCCTACAGAGACCCGGCCTGGTCAACCTCTCCCTATAGAGACCCAGCCTGGTCACCCTCTCCCTACAGAGACCCGGCCTGGTCAACCTCTCCCTACAGAGACCCGGCCTAGTCAACCTCTCCCTACAGAGACCCAGCCTGGTCAAACTCTCCCTACAGAGACCCGGCCTGGTCAACCTCTCCCTACAGAGACCCGGCCTGGTCAACCTCTCCCTACAGAGACCCAGCCTGCTCAACCTCTCCCTACAGAGACCCGGCCTGGTCAACCTCTCCCTACAGAGACCAGGCCTCCTCAACCTCTCCCTACAGAGACCAGGCCTGGTCAACCTCTCCCTACAGAGACCCAGCCTGCTCAACCTCTCCCTATAGAGACCCGGTCTGGTCAAACTCTCCCTTTAGAGACCCGGCCTGGTCAAACTCTCCCTTTAGAGACCAGGCCTGCTCAACCTCTCCCTACAGAGACCAGGCCTGCTCAACCTCTCCCTATAGAGACCCGGCCTGGTCAACCTCTCCCTACAGAGACCCAGCCTGGTCACCCTCTCCCTACAGAGACCCAGCCTGGTCACCCTCTCCCTACAGAGACCCAGCCTGGTCAACCTCTCCCTATAGAAACGCAGCCTGGTCACCCTCTCCCTACAGAGACCCAGCCTGATCAACCTCTCCCTATAGAGACCCAGCCTGGTCAACCTCTCCCTACAGAGACCCAGTCTGGTCAACCTCTCCCTACAGAGACCAGGCCTGGTCAACCTCTCCCTACAGAGACCCAGCCTGGTCAACCTCTCCCTACAGAGACCCAGCCTGGTCAACCTCTCCCTATAGAGACCCAGCCTGGTCAACCTCTCCCTATAGAGACCCGGCCTGGTCAAACTCTCCCTATAGAGACCCGGCCTGGTCACCCTCTCCCTACAGAGACCCAGCCTGATCAACCTCTCCCTATAGAGACCCGGCCTGGTCACCCTCTCCCTACAGAGACCCAGCCTGGTCAACCTCTCCCTACAGAGACCAGGCCTGTTCAACCTCTCCCTATAGAGACCCGGCCTGGTCAACCTCTCCCTACAGAGACCCGGCCTGGTCAACCTCTCCCTATAGAAACCCAGCCTGGTCACCCTCTCCCTATAGAGACCAGGCCTGGTCAACCTCTCCCTATAGAGACCCGGCCTGGTCAACCTCTCCCTATAGAAACCCAGCCTGGTCACCCTCTCCCTATAGAGACCAGGCCTGCTCAACCTCTCCCTATAGAGACCCAGCCTGGTCAACCTCTCCCTACAGAGACCCAGCCTGGTCACCCTCTCCCTACAGAGACCCGGCCTGGTCACCCTCTCCCTACAGAGACCCAGCCTGGTCAACCTCTCCCTATAGAGACCCGGCCTGGTCAACCTCTCCCTATAGAGACCCGTCCTGGTCAACCTCTCCCTACAGAGACCCGGCCTGGTCAACCTCTCCCTACAGAGACCCGGCCTGGTCAACCTCTCCCTATAGAAACCCAGCCTGGTCACCCTCTCCCTATAGAGACCAGGCCTGCTCAACCTCTCCCTATAGAGACCCAGCCTGGTCAACCTCTCCCTACAGAGACCCAGCCTGGTCACCCTCTCCCTACAGAGACCCGGCCTGGTCACCCTCTCCCTACAGAGACCCAGCCTGGTCAACCTCTCCCTATAGAGACCCGGCCTGGTCAACCTCTCCCTATAGAGACCCGGCCTGGTCAACCTCTCCCTACAGAGACCCAGCCTGGTCACCCTCTCCCTACAGAGACCCAGCCTGGTCACCCTCTCCCTACAGAGACCCAGTCTGGTCAACCTCTCCCTATAGAGACCCGGCCTGGTCACCCTCTCCCTACAGAGACCCAGCCTGGTCAACCTCTCCCTATAGAGACCCAGCCTGGTCAAACTCTCCCTATAGAGACCCGGCCTGGTCAACCTCTCCCTACAGAGACCCAGTCTGGTCAACCTCTCCCTACAGAGACCAGGCCAGCTCAACCTCTCCCTACAGAGACCCAGTCTGGTCAACCTCTCCCTACAGAGACCCGGCCTGGTCAACCTCTCCCTACAGAGACCCAGCCTGGTCAACCTCTCCCTACAGAGACCCAGCCTGGTCACCCTCTCCCTACAGAGACCCGGCCTGGTCAACCTCTCCCTACAGAGACCCAGCCTGATCAACCTCTCCCTACAGAGACCCAGCCTGATCAACCTCTCCCTATAGAGACCCGGCCTGGTCAAACTCTCCCTACAGAGACCCGTCCTGGTCAACCTCTCCCTATAGAGACCCGGCCTGGTCAACCTCTCCCTACAGAGACCCAGCCTGCTCAACCTCTCCCTACAGAGACCCGGCCTGGTCAACCTCTCCCTACA
Source organism: Hemitrygon akajei (assembly GCF_048418815.1). Taxonomy (NCBI): domain Eukaryota; kingdom Metazoa; phylum Chordata; class Chondrichthyes; order Myliobatiformes; family Dasyatidae; genus Hemitrygon; species Hemitrygon akajei. The sequence goes on from NC_133146.1 coordinate 7,686,717, forward strand.
GAGACCCGGCCTGCTCAACCTCTCCCTACAGAGACCCGGCCTGGTCAACCTCTCCCTACAGAGACCCGGCCTGGTCAACCTCTCCCTACAGAGACCAGGCCTGGTCAACCTCTCCCTACAGAGACCCAGCCTGCTCAACCTCTCCCTATAGAGACCCGGTCTGGTCAAACTCTCCCTTTAGAGACCCGGCCTGGTCAAACTCTCCCTTTAGAGACCAGGCCTGCTCAACCTCTCCCTACAGAGACCCAGCCTGATCAACCTCTCCCTATAGAGACTCGGCCTGGTCAAACTCTCCCTACAGAGACCCGGCCTGGTCAACCTCTCCCTACAGAGACCCGGCCTGGTCAACCTCTCCCTATAGAGACCCAGCCTGGTCACCCTCTCCCTACAGAGACCCGGCCTGGTCAACCTCTCCCTACAGAGACCCGGCCTAGTCAACCTCTCCCTACAGAGACCCAGCCTGGTCAAACTCTCCCTACAGAGACCCGGCCTGGTCAACCTCTCCCTACAGAGACCCGGCCTGGTCAACCTCTCCCTACAGAGACCAGGCCTCCTCAACCTCTCCCTACAGAGACCAGGCCTGGTCAACCTCTCCCTACAGAGACCCAGCCTGCTCAACCTCTCCCTATAGAGACCCGGTCTGGTCAAACTCTCCCTTTAGAGACCCGGCCTGGTCAAACTCTCCCTTTAGAGACCAGGCCTGCTCAACCTCTCCCTACAGAGACCAGGCCTGCTCAACCTCTCCCTATAGAGACCCGGCCTGGTCAACCTCTCCCTACAGAGACCCAGCCTGGTCACCCTCTCCCTACAGAGACCCAGCCTGGTCACCCTCTCCCTACAGAGACCCAGCCTGGTCAACCTCTCCCTATAGAAACGCAGCCTGGTCACCCTCTCCCTACAGAGACCCAGCCTGATCAACCTCTCCCTATAGAGACCCAGCCTGGTCAACCTCTCCCTACAGAGACCCAGTCTGGTCAACCTCTCCCTACAGAGACCAGGCCTGGTCAACCTCTCCCTACAGAGACCCAGCCTGGTCAACCTCTCCCTACAGAGACCCAGCCTGGTCAACCTCTCCCTATAGAGACCCAGCCTGGTCAACCTCTCCCTATAGAGACCCGGCCTGGTCAAACTCTCCCTATAGAGACCCGGCCTGGTCACCCTCTCCCTACAGAGACCCAGCCTGATCAACCTCTCCCTATAGAGACCCGGCCTGGTCACCCTCTCCCTACAGAGACCCAGCCTGGTCAACCTCTCCCTACAGAGACCAGGCCTGTTCAACCTCTCCCTATAGAGACCCGGCCTGGTCAACCTCTCCCTACAGAGACCCGGCCTGGTCAACCTCTCCCTATAGAAACCCAGCCTGGTCACCCTCTCCCTATAGAGACCAGGCCTGGTCAACCTCTCCCTATAGAGACCCGGCCTGGTCAACCTCTCCCTATAGAAACCCAGCCTGGTCACCCTCTCCCTATAGAGACCAGGCCTGCTCAACCTCTCCCTATAGAGACCCAGCCTGGTCAACCTCTCCCTACAGAGACCCAGCCTGGTCACCCTCTCCCTACAGAGACCCGGCCTGGTCACCCTCTCCCTACAGAGACCCAGCCTGGTCAACCTCTCCCTATAGAGACCCGGCCTGGTCAACCTCTCCCTATAGAGACCCGGCCTGGTCAACCTCTCCCTACAGAGACCCGGCCTGGTCAACCTCTCCCTACAGAGACCCGGCCTGGTCAACCTCTCCCTATAGAAACCCAGCCTGGTCACCCTCTCCCTATAGAGACCAGGCCTGCTCAACCTCTCCCTATAGAGACCCAGCCTGGTCAACCTCTCCCTACAGAGACCCAGCCTGGTCACCCTCTCCCTACAGAGACCCGGCCTGGTCACCCTCTCCCTACAGAGACCCAGCCTGGTCAACCTCTCCCTATAGAGACCCGGCCTGGTCAACCTCTCCCTATAGAGACCCGGCCTGGTCAACCTCTCCCTACAGAGACCCAGCCTGGTCACCCTCTCCCTACAGAGACCCAGCCTGGTCACCCTCTCCCTACAGAGACCCAGTCTGGTCAACCTCTCCCTATAGAGACCCGGCCTGGTCACCCTCTCCCTACAGAGACCCAGCCTGGTCAACCTCTTCCTATAGAGACCCAGCCTGGTCAAACTCTCCATATAGAGACCCGGCCTGGTCAACCTCTCCCTATAGAGACCCAGCCTGGTCACCCTCTCCCTACAGAGACCCGGCCTGGTCAACCTCTCCCTATAGAAACCCAGCCTGGTCACCCTCTCCCTATAGAGACCAGGCCTGCTCAACCTCTCCCTATAGAGACCCAGCCTGGTCAACCTCTCCCTACAGAGACCCAGCCTGGTCACCCTCTCCCTACAGAGACCCGGCCTGGTCACCCTCTCCCTACAGAGACCCAGCCTGGTCAACCTCTCCCTATAGAGACCCGGCCTGGTCAACCTCTCCCTATAGAGACCCGGCCTGGTCAACCTCTCCCTACAGAGACCCAGCCTGGTCACCCTCTCCCTACAGAGACCCAGCCTGGTCACCCTCTCCCTACAGAGACCCAGTCTGGTCAACCTCTCCCTATAGAGACCCGGCCTGGTCACCCTCTCCCTACAGAGACCCAGCCTGGTCAACCTCTCCCTATAGAGACCCAGCCTGGTCAAACTCTCCCTATAGAGACCCGGCCTGGTCAACCTCTCCCTATAGAGACCCAGCCTGGTCACCCTCTGTCTCTAACTCAGGGCCTCTACTTTTGCCAGTATTCACTCTTGCGAGCTTAATCACATTTTTCCTATAATGTGTTGATCAAAACTGCACACAGTATTTCAAGTGCAACCTCACCAACAATTCATCTAACTCAGGTGTTGATGCGACCTGGAATGTGACATTCAGTATATTCACCAGTGTGACCGAGTCCAGACTGGGGAAAACAGTGCTGGAATCAAAAGGAAAATTTGTTTATTGCCTGACTCAGCAGGTTTCTCCTGTGAGAAGTCTGAGCTACACTGTAACTAGCAAGTCCTCTCCCACATTAATCCTGTCCTGCTAGTCAGGTTGCTAAACTATAATGAGCCTTTATTACCTCCGAGGCATATAGGGGGAAACAACAAGTGATACCATCCCTCACTGCTAACATAATCCCAAAGAACTGCAGTTGGCACTCTTCACAGCCGAGGCCACACTCTGGTTGGAGGAACAACACCTCATATTCTATCTGGGTCTTCAACATGAACACTGATCTCTCCCACTTCGAGTAATTTCTCCCCCACCTCCCTTTTTCCATCCCCCAATCTGGCTCACCTCTTGCACCTTCCCTCCCCTCCCCTCACCTGCCCATCACCTCCCTCTGGTGACCCTCCTCTTTCCCTTTCTTGCTTGGTCCACTGTCCACTTGCACGTGATTCCTTCTTCTTCAGCCCATTACCTCTTCCACCTTTGCCCTCCCAATTTCTCTTTAATCTCCAACTCCCACACACACACCTTCCCCATCACCTGGTCTCACCTATCACCTGCCAGCTTGCATGCCTTCCCCTCTCCCCACCCTCTTATTCTGGCTTTTTCCCCACTTTTGCCAGACTGGTTCAAGCGACTGGAAGGCAATAGTAACTTAAATAACCGTGTGTTACAACAGTGTTGTGCAGAAAAGCATCTCTGATTGCACAACACGTCGAACCCTGAGGCTCCCTGACGTACCACAACACCACTCAGCTGAGTGGGAGGCTAGCGATGGACTGTAATTGCTGGTTTTCCCCAGATGTCTGTCAGTGGATTAAAATGTAAATTCTGGGCTCTAACTTGTAATTGGGAAAGGCACAATGCCAGGTTTTTATATTAGAGGTAATGTATTAACAAACACAATAAGAATGGATAAAAGATTAATTTAATGTACAGACATACAGCATGATCCACAAATAAATTACACTGGTTACATCGCAGAATTGGCCAGGAAACATATACAAACTCCAATATGGATTAGGAACAATTAGACCCCACTCTCACACATCGTTCCAAAAATATATCTCAATTGCAAGAGTTACAGCTCATATCTATGGGTCTTTCTGTGCTTATTAACATTTGACATAGCATTTTAGCCAGATTATTATTTATAGCCTTCTAGTTCCAATGACCTGGGACTCTCTTTTAGTCTCAGTTCCTGATTGGTGCTTCACTTTGTGTCGGGTCGCTACAGTTACCTGTCTTATGCCCCCATCATCACATGTCGGTCACCATCGAACTACCTGCCCATCTGATTTCAAGATCTCATCCAATTGGCCACCAGGCTCTCAATAACCCCAATGGCTGTCTCACTGATGACTAACAACCAGTTCCCTGCAGTTGAAATGGCCTCTTTCACAGCAGATGACCTTTCACTTTTGACACTTGGGATCAATCCAGATGGAAACATCCTCTTGTGAAGAGGTTTGGCTAATCGAGATAGATCTGTCTCACTCTAGAAAGGAGGCATAAGAAACAGAAGCAAGGATGGACTGTTTGGCCCTTTATGTCTGCTCTAGCCTTTAACGAGAACCACGACTGATCTCCTACCTCAAAGGCACATTCCCACATTTTCCTGCACCCATCCCATGGGCCTCAATGCCCAAAATGCCAATCCCAGTATTACCTCATCTCTTATTGAAAGCTTCAATCTAATTTGGTTTATTAGTGGTTCTCAGGGGAGAGATGTTACCCGTACTAACCTGGCTCTGCGCGCAATGCTGAGACATGTAATATCCTACTTAGCTATCAAAGGATTCTTCCCTACCCCGCCTTCACCCTCCCCAGATTAACCACCCATTCTTCAGTAAACAAAACATTCTTCCCCACCCTGCCCTCCTCCCTCCCCAGGTTAACTGACTGTTCTTCAGGTTAACAAAACATTCTTCCCTACCCCGCCCTTCTCCCTCCCCAGGTTAAACGACCGTTTTGCTTCATAGAATACCACAGCACAGAAACAGGCCCGTCTAGTCCATGCCAAACCCAACCTGCCTAGTCCCATCGACCAGCACCCGAACTATGGCCTTTCATACCTCCCCCATCCCTGTACCTATCTAAATTTCTCTTAAATGTCGAAATCAAACCCGCATCCATCAATTCTGCTGGCAGCTCGTTCCACAATCACATCACCTTCTGAGCGAAGTTCTCCCTCATGTTCCCCTTAAAAACTTTTCACCTTGCACTTTTAATCCTCTAGTTCTAGTCTTTCCCAACGTCAGTGGGAAAATCCTGCTTGCATTTAGCCTATTTATATCACTCATAATTTTGTATACCTCTATCAAATCTCCCCTCATTCTCCTGTGCTCTAGGGAATAAAGTCCTAAAGTCCTTCACTTACCCTTTCTCTGTGGTGTCCTAGGTCTCTGCACTAGAGGCCAGCGAAGCAAAGAGCTGATCCAACACATTCCCTGTTGAGTTGTTGTTAAATCCCGGCTGGCTGAGTTTGGACTTGAGGGAAGGGAGCCCTGTACCCTTGCCTCTCCCACCTGCCGCAAGATAAATGACCTCACACTACCAACCACCACCATGAGGCAAGCAACAAGATACCCCACAGCCATAGTAAACAAGTTCTACTTCATGTTCTTGATCATCTCGTCCACAACTATATCCACTGTCTCCCTGTACTGAGTAAACCCCATCCCTCTGCTTTACCTTAAACCTCAGAGTCTATCACTGCTTCCCAATGGCCACATGCTTTGGTCTGCCAGGGCATCTATTCTACTGTAACTAAGCACTGTTGAGGTAAAAAGTTCCTTTACACTTTACAAATAGGATGTTAGGTGATTGTCACACCTGTTCCTATGTATTTTCCAAGGCTCAACAGTGCAACCCCCTTTTACGAGAGAGCAGACAATTTTTTTTTTTGAAGAATTCTTTTCCACCATGCACGTTTGTCCGTTATAAAGGCTCCCAGGAATGCACATCATTTGATGCAAACATTGAATTAGAACACAGCTGAACTGGGTTAGGTCCTGAAGCCGAACTCCCCACACCAGCTCTTGGTTCCAGGGCAGCACAGTTCAGAATTAAGCCCGATTTGGCCAAATGGAGAATCGTGTTCAGTTCTGGTCGCCACATTACAGGAGGGACGTTGAAGCTTTAGAGAGAGTGCGGAGGAGATTTACCACGACCCTGCCTGGATTGGAGAACATGTCTTGTTAGGAAAGGTCAAGCAAGCTATGGGCTTTTCTCTTTGGAGCAAAGAAGGATGAGAGGTGATTTGATAGAGATGTATAAGATAAAAAGAATAGAGTGGACAGTCAATATCTTTTTCCCAGGTCGGTAATAGCTACATCAAGTGGACACACTTTTAAGGTGACTGCAGGAGTGTATAGGGAGTACTTCAGAGGTAGGCTTTTGGCACAGAGAATGGTAAGTGCGTAGAACACACAGCAGGGTGGTGATAGAGACAAATACATTGGAAACATTTAAGAGACTCAAAGACAGGCACATGGATGAAATAAAAATAGTGGTTTATTTGGGAGGGAAGGGTTATTTTGATCTTGGAATATGTTAAGAGGTCATGGGCTGAAGGACCTGTACTGTTTTATGTTCTAAGGATCTGGTTGGAATTTTTCTAAGACTCTAAGAAAGCTAGCGGGGTCCAGGAGACAGTGTCGCAGAGCAAGGCAGCGCAAGGCAAAAGAAATGCATCTCTAATCACCAGTGCTCAGCAAGGGTGAGGATACCGGCTGCCTTTACACTCACTTCTGCTGGTCGACGCTATCGAATAGCCAACACACCCTCGCTCAGTTAGTGCCAGTGACAAACCAGTTTCAAGTATCTGCTATCAATCTTACGTGCTTTTTATTATTCCACAAACATCACTCCAGACAAGGTAACAAACAGATTCAACGTCCGACTCACCTCAGTGATTGTCCTGCCCACTTGTAGCAAACTGCCTCTTAAGAGAGTTTTCTCCCCATAGGAATGGGAGCAAGCCAGTCAACCTCTATGCTTGGGGCAGAGTTGGGCTGCAAGCAAGGTCTCACTTCAGTCTCTTTCTGTCCTTACAAAGATTCCATATAAAATTTCTTTAACTAAACAAAATCGTATTTACAGGATTTTTGAAAGGTACAAGTCTGGAAGGGTTCAGGACTTAGAGGCCGAAGGGTAGGGGTGGAACACGTAATGGGTGCTTCCTTGAATACTGAATGAGGTAGGTCATTCGGAGTCCGGGAGGTCAGCGGCACCTCCTCCAGCCCTGTTCTCACACCGAGCTCTCATCCAGCTTCTCCAGCAGCTGGGCGTGCTTCCGCTTCTCCAGCATCTTGCTCAGCTCCTCCGTGAACGAGTGGTAGTGTGGCGAGGTGGACTCCTGCTCGCTGGCCTGCCGCAGCAGCACGTAGCTGTTGCCGTTCATCTTGCGCAGCACGTGGGGCAGGCCGGGCAGCCCGTTGGGGGTGGAGCCTGCCGAGTCGGCGGTGAGCGGGAGGGGCGGCGGTGGCGGGGGAGGGGGCAGCAGCTCGGCGGCCTGGGCGCGGTGGTTGCCGGCCGTGGTTCCCTCGCCGGGGATGATCTTCAGGAAGCGCTCGCCGGAGTACCGCCGCTCCTCGCCCTCCTCGGCCTTGCCCGGGCAGCTGCCCGAGATGTTCTGCAGCTCCACCAGCGACGTCCGGGGCAGGTGCACATCGTAGTTGCCCCGCTTGGTGGGCGAGCAGACGAGGTAGATGGACAGAGTGCTCAGGACCAAGGAGAGGGCACCCAGCACGGTGACGAGGATCAGATACATGAACTCCCGGCCCCTGGACAACTGGTGCTGAGGCAAAAGGTGCGTGGAACGTGATGAGTCATCTGTCACACTGATGTTGTACGAGGCCACTGCACGGCTCACCCCATTTTCCTGGGCAAAACAGCTGTATGTCCCACTGCTATCAGCCTGCACATTCCTCAACACCAGCAAGCTGTCTCCTTGCCGGTACTGTGTCCCATCACCTCTGGCCATTTCTTCCTCGTTGACTTTCCATTGCACTGTGGCTATGTTCGAAGTAAGTGGGCACTGCAGGAGCACGTCCGATCCCAGCTGGACTCTTCTGCTTGTAACTGTGGGTGGAAAGAGAAGGCAGGTTTATCAACGTGCTGCAAGTGTAGACAGGATAAGCAGTGACACCTCCCCGCAATTATCCACAACATTGGTGCCCCACAAGGCTGCGACCTCAGCCCCCGAACTCTACAGTTACTGCGGGGACAGATTTGCCTCCAACTTCATCTACAGGCTCAGAGATACCACCAGCATGTGTGGAGCCAGATCTCAGACAGCAGGAACAAGAGGATGCACACCGGCAAAGAGCTGCAGGAACTCAGCAGGTCTATGGAGAGGAGTAAAGTGCTGACATTTCAGGCCGAGACCCTACACCAGGGCCGGAAAGGAAGAGGGAAGAAGCCAGAATAAGAAGCTGGGGGAGGGGAAGGAGAACAATCTAGAAGGTAATAGATGAGGGGGAAGGCGAAAGGGAGGATGAAGTGAGAAGCTGGAAGGGTGGGTAAGGTAATGGGTTGAAGAAGGAGGAATCTGATAGGGCAGGAGAGTGGACCATGGGAGAAAGGATCTGTTGCACTAATGACATGATGAATACAGGAAGGAGACAGGCAGCCTAGTGGCTGATACCAAGACAACAACCTCTTCCTCAGTGTCAGCAATAGAGCTCAGGAAGCAGGGCGGTGTGCACACTGAGGTGGAGGTGGCTGGAAGCCACAGGTTCCTAGATGCAAATATCACCAATAGCTTGCCTTGGTCCAGCCTGTGGCCTAGAAAACATACCAGTACCTCCACGCCCCCGAAGCCCAAGGGGATATGGCACGTCCCCATCGACCCTCGTCAATGTTTATGGACAAACAATAAAAAACAAACCACTGGAGACGTCACAGCCTGAAATGGCAACAACCTCAGGATGCAAGGACATCCCTTTAGTACAAAGATGAGGAGGAGGTTCACCAGCTGGAGGGTGGTGAATGTGTGGATTCTTTGCACAGACTGCTGTGGAGGCCAAATCGTTGGGTATACTAAAAGTGGAGGTTGGTTAGTAAGGGCATTGAAGGTTACAGGGAGAAGGCAAGAGAACAACGTTGAGTGAGGAATTAAATCAGCCATGATCAACGGGCGAGCTGGTTAGATGGGCTGAATGGCGTAATCCTGCTCCTATGTCTTATGCTTTTCCCACAAACACAATGAGTGGTGGGCAGAGCCCGGTCTATCTTGAAAACCAGCCTCCCTACACCCCCCACTGCCTCAGCAAAGCCAGCAGCATAATCAAAAACTCCCTCCTACCCCGGGTGTCCTCGCTTCTCCATCCACCCCACCCACCCTCCATCAGGCAGGCAGAAGATATAAAACACACGCACCACCAGAACAGCTTCCAGAATACCCTCGAATGGACCTCGTGCATGATAACGATGAATTCTTGACTTCACAATCTGCCTTGTCACTGGTCCTATTTCCCTGTAACTTTAACACTTGACTCTACATTCCTGTACTGCTCTTGCCTTTGTACTACCTCAGTGTATAGATGATGTGCACGGATGGCATGCAAAACAACATTCTTCACTGTAGCTCAGTACACGAGACAATAATAAACCGTATACCAACACTGCCAAGGAACATCACTACAGCTCGGGAGGTGTTTACATCTGTCTGTCGCAATGGAGCCACGGTTATTGATTCCGATCAAGGAAAAACACAGGTGATATTATTATCAAAGAACCTGGGCCGATGCTATCTTCTCACAGCCAGAGAGCAGGAGGTACAGAAGCCTGAAGCCCCACACCTCCAGGTTCAGGAACAGCTACTTCCCTTCACCATTCAGTTCTTGAACTAACCAGCAGAAGCCCAAACACTACCGGAGTCCAGCAACACCGCGGCCACCTCGATCACGTTGCACTAGAACGGACTTTGTCCTGCTTGTTCCAGTTGTGTTGTTTCTTGTAAAGTACGTGGCAGTGTAGTGGTTAGTGTATTGTTATCACAGCTCTGGAGTTTAATTCCAGCGCTGTCTGTAAGGAGTCTGTACGTTCTCCCTGTGACCATGTGGGTTTCCTCCGGGTGCTCCAGTTTCCTCCAACATACCAGTTAGTAGGCGAATTGGTCATTGTAAATGGTCCTGTGATTAGGCTAAGTTTAAAAGGGTGGGTTACTGGTTGGGCTGGAATGGCCTGTTCTGTGCTGCATCTAAACAGATAAATACACAAAAGTCTGTATGACGGATGTTTTCCTGTCAACCATTCTTAGCTGTAGCTAACCACGTGTGATGCTGCCGCAAGTAATTGTTATTGATTTATCACTGTCTCGTGTCAACATACAAACTGTTCGTATGGACTGGATCTGTGGCGGAACAGGGTAAAAATAACAACGAAGAATGAAGTGTAAAAGTGACCGAGAAGGTGCAGTGCAGGTAAATAATAAAGGGCAGAGTCCCCAGGTACTCCGGTTTTCTCCCACGGTCCGCAGTCGTATTGGGTAGGTTAACCGGTCGTTGTAAATGGTCCTGCGATTGGGTTAGGCTGAAATCAGGGTCGTCGGGGTTGCTGGGGCCGTGCTGCTCAAGGGGACAGAAGGGCCGAATCTGCGTTGCTTGGCTAAATAGAATAAACGAGGTAAACTTTGAGGCCAGGAATCCGTTCGAGTGTGTGATAACAGCGGGGTGGAATCTGTCCTCGAACCTGGTGGTATGTGCTTTCAGGCTTTTGTATCTTATTTCCGATGGGGGAGGTGAGAAGGGAGAATGTCTGGGACAGCTGGGGTCTTTGATTAGGCTAGCTGCTTTACTGAGACAGACAGTCTTAGCGGGGAGGCTGGTAAACTGCGTCCAAAACTCTCCGCAATTTTATGCAGAGAGTCCGTTTTTCATTGTAACTGTGCATACAACAAATTTGACCTTCATTCTGGGGGGGGGGAGGAGAGAAATAATTCTCTTTGGTAACAGCCCTCAACTTTACCCCGTCTCACGTTCCAAACCCTCGGAGTCAATAGAGCCAACCTGCCCAAAGTGACCTCACAGACGGAACAATATGATAGTAAGCAGGTATCAACCCAAGGTACAGCACAGAGCCTCTCTACTGTTAAAACTGTGCCCTCAGGTCTGTCTGAGAGGACAGACAGGAACCAGGACATTTTGTTGTTGCATTCCAACCAGGAGCCACCCAGATCCACAGGAAGACGTCATTTTGCAAGTTGTCAAATTTAGGTGCATGCCATAAATAGAAACTCTTGGCAGTTGGTTACACAATCACCTCTGGTTGAAAATACATCCAACAGGAAGTTGTGCTGGGCACGATTCACCTTAGCACCATTGAATGCTCTTCCATTACTGGCCCAAAGTTGGACACTTCTGGAGGCGAAGTGTGAAGTTTACATTTGGTTACAAAAAACATCTGTATACTTGGAAAATGAGGATTGAGGAGCAAAGGAACTTTGGCAGATCAATACACAAATCATCCCAGTGAGATACACGGTTTAATAAAGAGCACACAGTGTAATCTACTGAAAGGTGCTGAATTGATCCATTGGTTGTGTAGGGTCTTGGTCAGACCACACACGGAACATCCTGTGCAGCTGCAGTTTCCCTACTAAGAATAAGAGGATGCAAAAAGAGAGGTTTACATCAAGGTGCCAGAAATGAAAGGTTTTAACAAGAGGATGAAAAAGGACAGCAAGGCCAAGGCAGCAAACTAATCAGGCTTTTGAGATTATGAAAGACATTGCTGGAGATGGAACAGATGGCTAGAATTTGGATTCCATCCTCTTTTGACGTGGTGAATGTGTACTGTACGCATCACTTAAATCCATGTAAATTTGCTAAGGAGCACTGGGAAATCAGGCCAATTCCATTGGAGAAACTGGTGTGTATTGCCTGCAATTATGTTCTTCAAGGGCATGGAGTGTCTGGAGTTCAATGCTGTCGGTCATTGCTGTCCAGGCTCAGTTAGAACCTGCCCTGGTGGACACAGAACTCTCCAACATATCTGGGAATCGATGCCCAATGGTGTCCCGCTGCCAGGGGAGCCTCTCCTTCCAGTGCAGGCTGTATCTGACCGGGGGCCTGAGACTGCAGACTGTAATAGAAAACATTACCTGAACAATGTGGCTTGGGTGGACAAAGGGAGCCCTACTTAATCACCCCCTGTAATCGAGGCCACTGACCACCAAGGCAGGGAGACACATTGACAGAACAGTGCGGACCAGTCAACTTCCACCTGCGGCCGCCCCTTCCCCTGCCCGCTGTCCCTGCACCATCTTCTTGCTCCTGGTCTCGTTCTGATTCTCTGGTGGGGTTTGCCGGTTGTCCCCTGGATTTCAGCTGCACTAAGGAGAATGCCACCCGGGCACGTTTCCTCGCGGACATGGGTTGACCCAGAAGCGATCTTCCACGGCTAAAACTGCATCTATCTACAATCAGCACTCGAGAAACAATTGCAGCTGTTGGCAACTTGGAGGCTGGATAGTGCTGGGGAATGGCAAGGGGATAAGAAAAGGAATGCCCATAGGTGGTTCAGGAGAAGTCAGAATGGATCATAGATATGCTGTGCTCCATTATACATCGTTTTGGTGGAGGTCAGGAAGTGAACACTGCAGTATCAACAAGGTAGAATGCTGGGACATTGAATCCTAGCCGGTTCTATGCATCCACCCAGCTAGACCCACTCCCTGTGGTTTTGCAAATACTTGTTCTGTTCCCTTTGGACCTCACAATTACTGCTGTGAGGATCCTCCAACCATCCTCTCATGGGAACCAGTACATGCAAGGGAACTTCTGACCAACTATACAGGAGCCACCTATTAGCCGGATGGAATGAGGTCAACTAGGTTACTGCCCTAAAGGGTGCTACTAACTCAGTTGGGTTTTTAAACAATAACCCTGGTGTCTTCACAAACTCTTTTAATAACATCATCTTTTTATCTTCTTAAACTGATTTTCAAATTAGATGGGATCTGAACCCCAGGTCTGGCCTTTTTGTGACTCCTGTACAGCACTCTGAACTATCTTTTGATCACATTTAGACCATCCAGTTGTACCTGGGAGATGAGGGCTGGATGATAATTTCTCCAACAACTGCCTGAAAAAACAGGTGTTTGCACATTTTTGAGCATATTGGTCCTTCCTGCTGAATACCAGTCCTATAACATGCCTCATACCACCATTTCTCAGTGAGCTTCTTATAACTCCCCCGGCAGGTCTGTGCTAAACTGCACCCCATTCTCTGTCAGGCTTGACACGCTGACTGACAATCTCCAGACCAAACTCAGGCCACTAGATGTGCAACAGCACTTCCCACATACCACAGGCCGTTACGATCAATAGTACGGATTACACGAAAGCAAACAGCTACATACCATTTGGGTTGCTGTCCAAACATCCTTTGTTCCCGTTCGCAATGTCTTGAATCAGACTCGCTCTGCAACAGAGGAAACAAAGTTAGAGCCAAGTGTAGGAGCTGAATCCCCACCGAGATCAGAGAATCAGAAAGGACTATCCACACCACTGCCACGTAGAGAGCGCAGTGGCAGTCACAAGGTCACAGCTACCTCTTCACACCGTCCCCCCTCACCCCCTCATCCCAGTGAAGGGGAACCGGTAAACGGGGCTCACACTCATGATCACTATCACTGGGAGTGACTGAACGAGTTTATCGCCCTTTGAGTGAGTTCCACCAGCATATTCCTGTCTCTTTTACTTCTCCCCTTTTCCGATTCAATATGTTTAAAAGTTTACTTTTGGGTTCAGAGAATTAGAGGCCTCCTCTTTCCCAGGGAAAACCACAGATCCCTGGTGCAGTGTGAGGGTCCTGTCCGAGAACTCTGACACGCTCTGATGTCACAGAGTGCACTGTGACATCCCTGTCCATGGCCGCCAGTACCGATCCCATTTACCAGTACGCAGGCTGCAGCCTCCCGTTTCCCAAGGACGTGTGGGTCGATAGGTTTATTAGCCTTTGTATATTGTCCTCAGTGACAGACAGACAGACAGAGACAGACTGTCTGTCTGTCTGTGAGTGGGGGAGTCTGAGAAGGTTGATAGGAAATTTGGGAGAATAATGTGGGATTAGTGTAAATGGGTACATGATGGTTAGTACAGGCAGTGGGCAGAATGGCCTGTTTCCTCACTGTATATCTATCTGCCTCTTCAGTGAGTTTTCACAATTCACAGGTAAGGCACCGGGACTGAGCACTCTAGCCCGGGGTCAGCGAGCCAGTGATAGCATTTAACCTGAATTCACCAGTGCACCAGACACTTTTTAAAACCGGTGCTCATGCCAAATGTGGTGGAAGGAAGAGGAGAGAAAACTGGGATGAAGGTTCACAGCCCGAAACATTGACTGTTTATTCATTTCCATAGATGCTGCCTGACCTGCTGAGTTCCTCCGACATTTTGTGTGTGTTGCTCTGGATTTCCGGCATCTGCTGAATCTCTTGTGTTTGTCACAACTATATGCTCACATTTAGAAGAAACTGAACGGGAGCCAATGCTCTCTTCCCTACTGCCTTCATCTCTCTCTAAGCCTGCCCGTTTTCCTCTCTAGTCTCTGGTCAAAGTACATTGATTAGCAATGTATGCAGCACACAGCCCTGAGATTTGACTTCCCACAGACAGCCACGAAACAAAGAAAACCATGGAGCCCGTTCAAAGAAAAACATCAAGCCCCCAATGCACAAAAAAGACAAGTCAAGCGAACGGCCAAAAAATGAGTGAACACCAACCCGCAGTCATCTAAAGAGTCCAGGCGTGTTCAGTTCAGCTCACTTCAGTTCAGTGTACCCCCTCTCACCCGAGATCTGTCACTCTCAAACCTCATTCTGTGCCCCATCCCCTCCCCGCCCCACAATCGTCTGTGAAGTGGGATACTCTCTGGGCCATTTCCAAACCTCATTCTGCACCCCCTCCCCTCCCCACCCCACAATCGTCTGTGAAGTGGGATACTCTGTGGGCTATTTCCAAACCTCATTCTGCACCCCCCCCACCCCACAATCGTCTGTGAAGTGGGATACTCTGTGGGCTATTTCCAAACCTCATTCTGCACCCCCCCCCACCCCACAATCATCTGTGAAGTGGGATACTCTCTGGGCCATTGTCCAAACCTCATTCTGTATCCCCCCCACCCCACAATCGTCTGTGAAGTGGGATACTCTCTGGGCCATTGTCCAAACCTCATTCTGTATCCCCCCCACCCCACAATCGTCTGTGAAGTGGGATACTCTCTGGGCCATTGTCCAAACCTCATTCTGTATCCTCCCCACCCCACAATCGTCTGTGAAGTGGGATACTCTCTGGGCCATTGTCCAAACCTCATTCTGCACCCCCCCACCCCACAATCGTCTGTGAAGTGGGATACTCTCTGGGCCATTGTCCAAACCTCATTCTGCACCCCCCCCCCACCCCACAATCGTCTGTGAAGTGGGATACTCTCTGGGCCATTGTCCAGACCTCATTCTGTATCCCCCCCACCCCACAATCGTCTGTGAAGTGGGATACTCTCTGGGCCATTGCCCAAAGGTGCTGTATCAGTGTTGTGGGTCGCCCCACCACTATCAGTGCGAGTCCCGTAATGACGGAGGTCTTGTCTTGAGAGCCTTGGGAGCAGCATTGCTGCGTATATCTGCTCGAAGTCAAGAGGGGAGGGAGGGAATGAGTCAGAGGTGAGTTTTTTTACAGTGAGTGATGAGTGCCAGGAACAATGGTAGAGACAGATACACTGGAGTAAATTAAAGAAACTCTTAGATAGGCACTTGGGCAACAGGAAAATAGGGGGCTACCGAGGAGGGTAGGGTTAGATTGAGGCCACAGCATTGTTCTGTGCAGCAGCGTTCTAGCTTCTATGGTCTAAAGCTATGCTGAAACTGGTGTGGTTTCCCTGCTGGTGGTGGTGGGTGGGGGGCACTGACAGACAGACTCCCTTTCCTCTGAACAGCAGCACCATTCCTCAAGTTGAAGTTCATGTTTGTTGTCATGGGTATACTGTACATACACACGCAGTCATTAATGCCATGATAATTAGCCTCTTCAGCAGCAACACAGTATATTACAAACACAAATCTTAACTGAACTTAAACTGTACATAACTTACATCTCACAATAAACAATATGTGACTAACACTGCCAGTGCAAATATAGAACAAGCTAGAATTACAGGTTGGTTCCAGAGCCAGAAGGCGGCAGGGAAGAAACTGGAGGTGTGGGTCTTCAGGCTCCTGTACCTCCTGCCTGTTGGCAGCAGTGGCAAATGGAGGGCTGTATGAGACGGAAGGGTTAGACTGAGCTTGGAATAGGTTAAAGGATCATCACATTGGGGGCTGAAGGGGCGGTACTGTGTTAATGAGAAGAGGGTCCAGCATACTTAGCTCAATTCCCCCAACAGTGGGACTGGTGGTTACTCTAGTTTACAAGTTGCCCCAATCCAGATCCAAGCAAGGGTTGAACTTCTTCCTTGGCATTGTGGACAAACGGAGAGAGGAAGAGAGGGGCAGTCAAAGCCAGTCCAACTTACTGAGTTCCTTCTTCCAAACAGAACTATTGTTAGTAAATAAACTCGCCACTAACCAACCTGATAATGGGTCAATGATGGGGTGAGAGGAAGTGGGCATGTGGTGGGGGGGGGCAAATCTGGACGGGACAGCAAGGTGAGTGTTGTCGGTGGCAGAGCTAGGGACGGACTAACTCACAGAAGAACTGAGCCTGTATACAGAATCAATTCCAAATTATATTAAGGGTAGATAATTTTCCAAGGAACTATTCGGGTACATAAAGTAAGGGGTAGAACTCTTTACACACAGAGTGGTGAGTGCGTGGAACACCCTGCCGGGGGTAGAAGCAGAACGCCTAGCCCTAGGGGCATTAAAGGAACTCTTTGTAGGAGGGAAGGTTTAGATTGATCTCAGAATAAGTTAAAAGGTCAGCACAACACGGGGGGGTCGACGGACCTGGACTGAGCTGTAGTGTTCTATCTAAAGCCACAATTAACTTGCAATTATATATTTTTAAATTGGTTAATATTGATGTAAGCTATCTCCAGGGAGAATGTGGAATGGCTTGCCCGTTCACACTATCTGAACACCCCCAGCTCAATGAAGTTCTGCTCAATCCGAAACATAACTTTTCATTTATAGTCTTCAGCAAATGGTTTATTATTTTTGCTTTTTCTCTTCCTGGAACATGTTAAATAAGGGAACCACCTTGGCTCCTATGTAAACTAAATCAAAGTTTACCAAACAACTTTGTGGGTGGCAGGAATGCTCTCCCAACCTAGTAATTCCTGCATCTGAGAGCAGTGCCTCTGCTGTCAAATGCTGAATGTGAATTTCATACACCGAAGTTGAACCCTGACCTCACAATCTACCTCGTTGTGGTCCTTCTTTGCGCTTTCTCTTTAACTGCTACTCTACAGTCTGTTCTGCAATTTCTCCTTCCTACCTCCGCCATCACATTTCTGACTGAACCAAAAACCCATGAACACATTTAGCTCTCTTTTGCACTATTTATTTAGTATAGATTCTTATGGTAATTTATCACGTTTGGGTATTGCACTGTACTGCTGCAGCAAAACACCAAATTTCATGACAAACATTCAGTGGCCACTTTATTAGGTACCGGAGGAACCCAGTGCGGTCCTCTGGTGCTGTAGCCCATCTGCTTCAAGGTTCAACACGTTGGGCATTCAGAGATGCTCTTCTGCGCATTACAGTTGTAACGCTTGGTAATCTGAGTTACTGTCACCTTCCTGTCAGCTTGAACCAGTCTGGCCATTCTCCTCCGACCCTCTCATTAACAAGGCAATTTCACCCACAGAACTGCCGCTCACTGGATGTTATTTTGTTTTTCACACTATTCTCTGTAAACTCTGGTGTACTTGAAAACACTGGGAGATCAGCAGTTTCTGAGATACTCAAACCACCCCGTCTGGCACCAATAATCATTCCACGGTCGAAGTAACTTAAATCGCATTGCTTCCCTATTCTGATGCTTGTTCTGAACAACAACTGAACGTCATGAGCATGTCTGCTTGCCTTTATGCATTGAGTTGCCACATGATTGGCTGATCAGATATTTACATTAACGAGCAGGGCTAACGTGTACCTAATAAAACGGCTACTAAGTCAGCAATAATAAACCTGATTCTGAATTCAGTGTTCTTATGTATGGCATGATCAGCCTTGACGGGATGTAAGGAAAGTTTCACACTGTGGCTCAGTAAATGTGGCAATAAGTTCAACTCCAAGCCAATTCTTCCAACCACACACATATATACCGTCAAACCAGCCAACCTTCCTCCAGACCAGGGTGCACAACACAGCACATATAACTCACTCACGTAACACATAAAGGAACATTCACACAGATAATGAGGTGCATATATGATAAAAGTTAAAACATATCCTGGTGCTTCATAGATTCACAATGGGAGAGGAACAGGGGGAAGTCATAAATTCCTGTGTCCTCTGCTATTCAAGGGTGGGTTGTCAGTTCATATTGGTGATATTAAAATGTCAATTCACCCAGCAACAACTGCTGTAAAATTCTAAAGTTACCTCTGTATGTAGAAGTGTTTCCCAGTTTCTGAATGGACTGAGTCTGTTGAATGGCTTTCACTATGTTATTTTCACTTTTTAGAATACTGGATCTGCTAATTTACTCAGATGGCTGTGGAGGCAAAGTCATTGGGTATATTTAAAGTGGAGGTTAATAGGTTCTTGATTAGTCAGGGTGTCAAAGGTTACAGGGAGAAGGTAGGAGAATGGGGTTGGGAAGGATGATAAATCGACCATGGAGCAGACTCCATGGGTGAATGGCCCAATTCTGCTCCATTGCCTCATGGTTTTATGGCCTAAATTTAAGGCTCCGTCCTTTGCTTCTAAGCTCAGCTGTCCAATACTCCTGTCTCGTTTCAGATCCTCCCTTTGGGAGGAATAACAGAGGAGTCTGCTGTGGCCATTTTTAAGCTCTGCACTTCCCTTCTGAAATTCCCAAGGACCAGTAGAGCCGGGTCACAGGAGTAGGGAACCAGAGGCATGTGCAGCAACAATCCCAATCCCTTGTACTTTCCCTCCTTCTCTGGGAGTTACTTTAATTTTGACAAACAAATAAATCCTGGGATCTGAAACCAAACCAGACCAATATTGTAGGGAGTCAGTCTGTCCTGAGGACGGGTGCTGACCGGTTTCTCTCTCCACGGACGCTGCTTGATTTGCCGAGTCAATCCAGCAATTCTGCGTTTGTTCGTAACGTGAATTTTGATTTCTGGAGCAAATTGGCCGATACAAAGTTTTCTCTGGAGATTGAATCTCCCACTACCCTGAATATCCCTAGTGGACTCTAATGATGAAGGATGACTAGGAGGAACTGAGTTGCTGCTCGTTCTCATCGTCTCCCAGATCCGTCACTAGAATGCACAAACTTGATGCAGTTTGACTTTCTCACTGGAGGATTACGAGAGGCAGTCAGTCGGATTCTGTGTGCCTGTGAATTTTCTGGCTGAGCAAGGCTGTTCCTGAGTCCCCGAGAGTGTATATCTTCAATGGATTTGTCACGTCAGCTAGAGAGGTAGAGACAGTGATGAAGAGGGCCTTTGGCTTGCTGGCCTTCAAGTCAAGTAATTTATTGTCTTTTAACTATATACAGAACATGTATATAATGTATATAACCATATAATGCATATAGAAATGAGATGTTCCTCTGAACCAGAGTGTAAAACACAGTAGTACATACAACACACGATAACCTGTGAAAGTGGGGATAAAATCTACAGGTGAATCACACATAAATAACAAACTAGATATTGTAACGCATGGAATAGATTAATCAGTGACACTTTGAATACAATGCAGGAGGAATTTCAGAAGCCTAATGGCCTGGGGGAAGGAACAGTTTCCCGTCCTGATCATTCCTGTTTTTATGCAGCAAAGTCTCCTGCCTGATGGTAGAAAGTCAAAGAGGATGCTGGATGGATGGGTGGGATCCTTAATAATTCTAAGAGCCCTGCATACGCAGTGATTTTGATATAAGTCCCCCATGGATGGTAGGGAGACCCCTATGATCCTCTCAGCTGGTCTCATAGTCCTTTGTAGGGGCTTCTGGTCTGATAATCGGCTGCTCCCATATCAGATGGAAATGCAACTTGTCAGGATGCTCTCCTGTAAAACGCAGTTAAGATGGGGGGGGGGGGAGGGGAGCCTTCTTTGCCTCAATCTCCTTAGGACGAGGAGGTGCTGCTGAGCCCTCTTGTTCAGGGAGTTGATATTAAGGGATGAGGTGAGACAATCCATAATGTGAACTGAAGTTGGGACTGAGCTGTGGAGAGAGCCTGAGCAGGTTGGAGCGTAGGAGAAGGGGGAGTCACTGTGCAGAGGTGCACAAAATCCTGAGGGCCTTTGACAGGTTGAATGCCCCCGGTCTTTTACCCAGAGGCACAGACTTCACAGGAACCCGAGGGACAACTTCCTCACCCAGAGGACGGGGAATGCATGGAATGAGCCAGCAGAGGAAGTGGTTGAGGCAGGTACATTAATGATATTTAAAACGCACGGATACAACCGATACAGGATGAATGCATGGATATCAAAATGCCTATCTTAACGGCACAAGACACAGAACAGGATTAGGCCATTCAGCCCATCGAACCTGCTCTGCCATTCCATCATGACTGATTTATTATCTGTCTCAACCCCATTCTCCTTCCTTCTCCCCATAACCATCGACACTCTTACTAATCAAAAACCTGTCAACCTTCGCCTTAACCATAACCACTGGCTTGGGGTCCACAGCTGTGTGTAGCAATAAATTCTACAGATCACCAGCCTTTGGCCAAAGGCTCAGAGTGATATGGGCTAAAAACAGGGAAACGGCACCGGCTTCGATGGGAATCTAGGACAGTTCGATCCATTTGGGTCAAAGGCCTATTTCCATGCTGCTTGATGCTATGACTCAAGGGAGGGGTGAGAATGTGGGGCCTGGAAGGACAGGCAGCAATGAACACTCTGAGGGAAAGGGGCAGAAGGGGCTGGAGGGACTGATTCTCTTGCTGGGCCCTCTCATATCTAAGGCACCAATATCATTGTGATCCTGGAGCCATAACCAAAGCCAAGACAGCAGAATACCTTTCCCAAAAGGGGCTGCCAAAAATCACTCCCACAGCTTTATGTCCGCCATTTTCATATCTCTTTAATGTTAATTATTTTTACATTCAGTTTGAATTCAATGGTGGAATTTGAAATGAGGTCTGATCCAGTAACCTATTTCCTGAGCTCCCAACCCTAACCCACTACTGACCTAGATTGTAAAGGTACAAAATTCTGAAAGCACATCTTCCCCTGCTGAAGGACAGCTCCTGTCTCAATGCCTCAGAATCTTGAATGGACCACCTGTCCAGTACAAAGGTCTCGACTTCATAAACTTCCTCGCTATCATCTTGTGCTTTGCTGTTTACCTACACTGCATTTTCTCTGTAGCTCTTACACTTCATTCTGCATTGCTATAGCCTCAAGAGGTCCTGGAAATCCTGAGTTACACACACCAAATGCTGGGGGAGTGCAGCAGATCAGGCAGCATCTACGGAGAGGAATAAAGAGTCGACAATTTGGACCGAGACCCTTCATTAGCACTGGAAGGGAAGAGGGAAGAAGCCAAAATAAGGAAGTGGGGAGACAGTAAAGGAATCCAGGCTGGCAGGTGATAGGTGAAGCCAGGTGAGGGCGATGGAGGGTGGGGGATGAAGTGAGAAGATGGGAGGTGTTAGGTGGAAAAGATAAATAGCCGAAGAAAAAGGGAATCTGATTGGAGACGAGAGTGAACCATGGGAGAAAGGCACCAGAGGGAGGTGATATAGGCAGGTAGGGAGAAGAGAAGGAAGGGGTAAGAGGAGAGTCAGAATGGGGAATAGGAGGTAAGAGAAGGGGGAGCAGAGAGTCATTTCCAGAAGTTGGAGAATTAGGTGCTCATGCCATCATAAGGCTGGAGGTAACCCTAACAAAATGTAAGTGTTGCTGGAGTGTCCGCATTGTTGCAGTACAGGAGGCCACGGACCAACATGATGGAATGTGAATGGGGTGTGGAGCTAGTATGGTTGGCCACCGGTGACTATTCCCCGTTGAGGGTGGAGTAAAGGTGTTCGACAAAGCAGCCCCCCCAATCCACAGTATGTTGGGTGTCACCAATGTAGAGGAGGCCCATTGGAACACAAGATACAGTAGGTGGCCCTGAGAGACTCACAGGTGAAGTGCTGCCTCACCTGGAAGGACTGTTTGGGGCCCTGAATGGTGGTGAGAGAGGAGGTGACTGGGCAGGTGTAGCAGGTGCCAGGGGGGGAGATCAGTGGGGATTGCTTGTGGTGACGTGATTATAAATTTTACTTTGAACTTTGAACAGTGAGGATCAGTGGGAATAAGAGATCAACTAGTAGAGAGCAGAGGGGAGGGGAGTCTGTATTTTTATCGCTTTACCTGGCCCTACCTCAATGCACTGTGTAACGATTTGATCTGTATGAACAGTATGCAAGACAAGCTTTTCACTGTATCTCAGGACACGTGACAATAATCTGAACCAGAATAAGCCAGGTTGCTATAGTCAAGAGTTCAGGAATCTACACAAACTGAAACTAGGCTGCCACACCAGAAATTCCTGTTAAACAACTTCCCCTTAATTCCAGTCTGTAGACACACCGAGGCCCTGTTAATACTCTCTGGATGATGGCGCAGTGCCATTGAACACAGGACGGACCTGTTTATACACCTGTTTACATCTGCATCACATTACGCAGCTGAAGTGAAAATTTTTTCGGCTAGCTGTTGTTTCTACCCAGTACTGCAGCTGGTAAACAAAACTGCCAGAGACACCGGATATTGCAGAGACTTGGAGTAAATAAACAAATCACTGGATGAGCTCAGCAGGTCGGGCAGCATCTGTGGAAGGAAATGGTCAGTCAATGATTCGGGTCAAGAACCTTCATTTGAACTCAGATACGTTATACAGAATGCCCCTTCTCGCTGCATCCATCAGGTAGGAGGTACAGGAGCCTCAGGTCCCACACCATTGGGTTCAGGAACAGTTATTACCCCTCAAACATCAGGCCCCTGACCCAGTGTGGATAACTTCACTCACCCTAAATCTGAAAACATTCCACAAGGTACAGACTCACTTTCAAGAATTCAACAATTCATGTTCTCAGTATTATGTATTTAATTTTTCTTTGCACAATTTGTCTTCTTTTGCACATCGCTTGTTTGTTAGTCTTTAAATATAGTTTTTAATAAATCCTATTGTATTTCTATATTTTCCTGTCAATGCCTGCAAGACAATGAATCTCAACACCATATACGGGGACATACATGTAGTGTACTTTGATGATTATTTTAAATTTAGTTTGAGGTCAGGTTCAGGAGAAGGCCAGCAGAAAAGGCAACAGCTGGATTGTGAATAATATACTTTCTTCCATCCTTCCTCATCCTAACTCTCATCTCCACTGTGCAATTCCATTGTCTTCCGGGACAAAGGAAGGAAGAAAAACCCTTCGTAATGACACAAATATCTCGGGAATTCTCATTCCGCTCCCTCAGGCAACCAAACACAGTCCAGAACACTTGATCCGGGTGTAACAGCTCAGTTAAAGCTTAGCTTCAGGGGGATGTGGCCTTGGCTTCAGAGCCTGCCTGTTCCTCTCTGGCCGAAAACTACTGGGTTCAAAGTGCTTAATAAAATTATTCCTATCCAAGACGGGAATGTGCCTTTGGAGTCAGTAGGAAGATTTTGCACTATTGAATAGCAGACATAAGAATGGACAAGATCTGAGATCAGAGCTGGAAATGTTGGAAATACCTAACAGACTAGTCAGCAACTGGGAAGAGATAAAGTGAATTAATGATTCCAGTAGATGGAACCTTTGCCAAACTCCATTCTTGTCAAAGTTCACTCTGTTTTTATTTCTCTACAAGAACCCACCTAATCAGCAAGTTTTTTTCCAACACTTTCTATTTGTTTTTCATGCCTAAACGGACGGGAGCCTGCCAGTTATTAAAATCTTTCCTAATTTTGTTCCAGATTTTATTTTCAAGTTACACCATATCTCAGGGCCATGGTGATAAGGTGAAACAACAGACTCTTCCACAGAATGCAAACCAGTTCTTTCCCCATATCCCTGTAACTCCTGCCTCTTCAAGGAATCTCTGAACCCTTTAGAAAGCCACAAGAGAATCTGCTTCTGACATCTTCTCAGGAACCCACAGAAGTTTCTAAAATTAGGAGAAGCAGAGATATTGTAGGTAGAATCTTTAACCCAGGGTAGAAATGTCAAATACTAGCAGAAATGCATTTAAGGTGAGAGGAGGAAAATTTAAGGCAGAGGTGTGCGATGTTTCTTTACATAGGCAAGTAAAATTGGATAGGTATATGGACAGGAAAGGAATGGAGGGTTATGGGCTGAGTGCAGGTCGGTGGGACTAGGTGAGAGTAAGCGTTCGGCATGGACTAGAAGGGCCAAGATGGCCTGCTTCCATGCTGTAATTGTTATATGGTTATAGAGGGTGCTCGGTACCTAGAATACGCTGCCATGGGTAGAGGTGGAAACAGAAACGACAGTAGCATTTCAGAGGACTCAGACAGACACATAAACATTTAGCACAGACAACGTGGGCTAAATGGCCTAGTCCTGTGATGTACTGTTCTATGTTCTAATGGAGTTCTGAACCCAGAAATCTTACTTTATAATTTTTTCCCATTTTTCCTTGCAAGGAGGTACCAAAACCCCTGCACCCAAAAGCCAGTATCAATCATCTGCGTGATTAGGGGACACATTCTTTCATCGTAACACAGGGCAGTGACGGTACCTGTTCTTCTGCATTCGAATATCCTGGCAAACACTGCCATCCCAACCGCAGTAAGGATCTCGAGCCAGGACACAATCCCAACAGTTTTTGTAGACGTGACAATTGGACACGGGGAGCTGAGTCACCCCACTCTGCGATCCAACGAACAGGGTCCCCTGTAATGAAAGCAGGTCACTGCAAAGTTACGTCATTGTTTTGTGCAGAGTGCGTGGTCACCAGAATGGTGAGTAATAGACGGGGAGAGGCAAGACACTGTAGATGCTGGAATCTGAAACAAAGAACAAGCTAATGGAAGAACGTAGAAAGCTGGGCAGCATCTTGGGAGACAAAGGGGTGGTCGATGTTTCAGGTCGATATCCTGCATCAGGACTGAGTTAGACTCTGTTCCGATGCAGTCTCGATCTGAAATGTTAACTTACACCTTTTGCTTCCACAGATGCTGCCTGACCCACTGAGTTCTTCCAGCTGTTTTTCTTTGGTGCAGCAAACACACCAGGCTGGGTGGTTTGACCCATTCCTGCCATTTAACCAGCAAAGGAGCAACACCGATAGTTAAGGTGGTGAAGAAGGGGTTTGGATAACTTGCCTTCATTAACCAGACACAGAATGTGGGAACAGGGAGGTTATAAAACCCAGGTTAGACCACAGTGACCGTCCTGTGTTCAGTTTGGGACTCTACACCCTAGGGAGAACATGGACGCACTGCAGAGGCTGGAGAGGAGATTCACCGGGACGTTGCCTGAGCTGTGAGGAGGGACAGGACGTGCTGGGTTTCTTTTCCTTGCTGCAGAGGAGGCATCACCGAGGAGGACAACATTACAGAAAGGGTGGATAGTTGGAACTTCTCCCTCATGGCAGAAAAGTCTACAACTGGACAGCGTAGGTCCAGGGTAAGGGGTGGGAGTCCTGGGCACCATCGTAGCATAGCGTTAACGTGATGATACACAGCACAGGGCGTCGGAGTCCTGAGCTCAATTCTGATGTCATCTGTAAGGAATCCGTACGTCATCTCCGCAGAATGTGTGGGTATCCTCTGGGTGCTCTGGTTTCCTCCCACAGTCCAATGACGCACCAGTTAGTAGGCTAACTGGTCATTGTAAACTGTCCCATGATTAAGCTAGGGTTAAATAGGGGGGCGGTTTTGCTGGGCAGTGCAGCCTGAGGAACTGGAAGCACCTACTCTGTGCAGAACCTCGAAATAAATAAACTCAGTATATCCACTTTAGAGAAGTCCTGAGGAAATACTCTTACACCCAGAGAGTGGTTCACATCTGGAAAGCAGTGAGAGAGGGGGTAGTGGAGGTAGGTACCCCCACACAGTTATAAAAGTAAATTGCTTGCATGGTACAGTGAAAAACCTAGAGTACAGAAGGACACTCGAATTGGCAAGGTATAGAGGGCTAGAGACCACATGCTGGCAAACGGGGAGAGAAGAGTTGGTACTTGATGGCCAGCATTGATGTGGTGGGCTGAATGGCCTGCTTCCATGTTGTATCATGCAGCTTGTTGCGGCTCTGTGGCTGAGGTTCTGCCTGACACCCATGGGGTAGGTCTGAAGGCTCAGTGGGAGCATATACTTCTTCCTCAGCCTCAAGGCATGGTCTCCTGTGCCCTGGGTCCAGAAGGTGAGATAGATGGAGGCCTAGTAACTCTCGCTCACCACCCACCCTGGCAGGAGGGTGAGAGACAGGATGGGTTTTGGACCTGTAGACTGCCTTGATCAAACAGACAGATGCCACTCACTAGGCTCACAACAGAAGACAAGCCATGAGAAAAGGTTCCGTCTTCCTCTGCCCAGAATCTCACTGAGCTTCCCAACATATCAAGCTCACATTAAGTGGTTACCATCACAACCAGTGGCTTGCCAAACCTTCCCTTCATTCAGGCCATGAAGCTTGGACCTTAGAGACACAAACCCCTCATCAGGGAATGCTGAGAGAAAGATTACGTTTACATATAACCTTGCACCACCTCAGGGCTCCCAGAATGTTTACAGATGACAAAGCAACTTGAAGCAGAGAATGTGTAGGCACAAGGGATTAGTTTAGTCAGTTATTTAATTACTAGCTAACTTAGTTCTACACAACATTTTGGGCGAGGAGGCTGTTCCTGTACTGTTCTATGTTCCAAGTCTAGTCACTATTGTACAGACTGTGACAATGACTGTAGTAGATGACATTGGTCTTGGGGATCAAGACCCCAGCCGTTTGATGAAACAGGTCACAGGAGCTGAGCTGACGTCTTACTTGAAGGATGCCGCCTACGTCACTGCTGCAACCCCTTGAGATGTCGGCCTGGATTTCTGTAATGGACCTGGTAGGATTTGAACTCACCAACTTCTGACTCCAAAGCCAAAGTTCTACTCACTGAGCCGCAGTTTGCGTGGAGCTATGGGGATGTGAAGTGGGATGGTTGGGTACTGCTTGGGTAGTAGAGTGACATCACTGGTCATCCTGCTGTTACAGAACTCCATTATCCTTTCTCATCGTCAACCTGTCACATTTGTCTGTCTATTGTGAGATCAGTGTGTCTGTAGCCACTTACAGTTGTTCATGGGTAATACAGTGAGGCCGTACCTGGGTTCTGGCTAACACCAGGCTTTCCACAGGCTGTAGGTCCTCGTACAGCCGGATCTCCTCAACGATGTGCGTGCTGGCCCCAGAATTCACCACTTTGTGGATCCAGCCGTTATCTTTGAAACAAGAGACATCCCCGTCATGCTGGAGATCTACAGACAATTCCCTTCCTGCTCAGTAACACTTTTGGAACAAATACAGAGCAAAGCAGGCAGAATGACAATCCGTCCCCTACATACGATACTGAATAATGTGACTGGAATGCTGAGTCATTCCTTCCAGTGGTCAGTGAGATAAATATTTATATCAGGCCTTCGAACATGGTCTAGTGGGTCATCTTTTGTTTAAGAACCTCTTCTGGGGAAGTGGTTTATTAGCCAATGTTTATTATCCAATCCCGAATTGAGGGGTCGACCTTGAAAAAATTCACTACTCACTTCTCAATTCGGACATAAAGTTTCATAAGGTGTGGGGACCTTTTCTTGAATATTTTCATAATCCCTCTTTAGATTAAGTCTCTTTTTTTCAGTCACTTACTTTCAGCTTTTTTTTTGGTAGTAGGCATTATTATTCTTTGTTTGTATTCTCATTTACAGTTTGGGGGTTTGAATGCTCTGACTAATCTTTCTTACATCTTGCGGTGGTTGGTCTGGAGTTTTCTTTTCTGTGGGGGGGGGAGGATATTAACTTTACATGATTTTACTTTGGGTGCTTTTTCATCATTGTTTTGAACTATATAATTGTATGTCTATCTTGCACTGTATTAATCTTAATTTGCTGTTGGATTTTTGTCATAGTAATTGTAGAAATGCATATAAAAATCAATAAAAAAAGAATTGAGGGGTCATTGGAAGGTCAGGAGTCACATGTCAGCCAGAATGTGTCATGGTGGAACTTTTCCTTCAAGTGGGTTTTCCAACAATCCAAAATGTTCACGGTCGCTAATTCTGTTCTACAAGCATCTTATTCTCATTTCACTTTGTCAGTTCGTCAGATTCACACAGACCTGGTGGGATTTGAACTCAAATCTCTGGGGCAGATCTCAAGATGATATCCATTGTGCCCCCACATCTGGGTTGAGATGGAAGAGAAGCTGGGATAGCTCACCTTGCGGGCAGAGACAGATCTGTGGGGAGACTCGATGGAGGATTTAGGAAGTATGAAGGGCTTTGAGAGAAAATTTTCCCTGGAAGGAAGCTTGTTAACCAGAGGACTCAGGTTTGAGCTCCTTGGGAAAAGAACCGGAGGAGATTAGGGTTGTTCTAACTGAAGGTGAGACAGATTCCGAGGTGGGTGGATCATGCCGGACTCAGGAGGACCAGGACTGAGAGATGCTCTGGAGAAGCTTACAGAAATCATTGGGAGGTGAGGAGAGAGAGCAGGACCAGGATGTGATTTTAAAATATTTTTGTAGAAATTGGAGATATGATCAGAGTGCACCAGGGCACACAGTATATTAGTTTAAATGGATGCTTGATGGTCAGTCTGAACTTGATGAGCAGAAGGGCCTTGTCCATGCTGTGACTCTACAACAAGGACAGAGATGGTCAATGGGGTTGGATGTGGTTTAGCAGCTGGTCCGCAGTGAGTGGTTTACAAATGCAGGGTGCTCAATACACAGGGAAACTTGCAGACAGGAAGATCCCACAAACTAGATGACCAACCAGTTGATTGGATTTATTTTGCCTGTGTTGGGTGTGAGGGGGCAGCTGAGGTTTAGTAGAATTGTCTGCTTTATCTCATCTACTTTGCGGGACCTGCTTAACTTTCCGAGAGTTTTAACATCTCAGTGGAAAAGGATAACACAAGGGATCCTGTGGACACTGGAAATCCAGAGCAACACACACAAAATGAGGAGGAACTCAGCAAGCCAGACAGCAGCTATAGATGGGATGGAGACTTCAGGACTGGAAAGGAAGGGGGCAGAAGACAGAGAAAGGAGGAGGGAAAGGAGTACAAACTGGCAGGTGAGGGGAAAGGTGGGTGGGTGACAGAACAAGAATGTAACATTGAAACTTTATAAAGCACTGGTGAGGCCTCACTTGGAGCATTGTGAGCAGTTTTGGGCCACTCATCTTAGAAAGCAAGTACTGAAACTGGAGAGGGTTCAAAGGAGGTTCACGAAAATGATTCCAGGATTGAATAGCTTGTCATATGAAGAGCATTTGATGGCTCTGGGCCTGTATTCACTAGAATTCAGAAGAATCAGGGGTGCCCTCATTGAAACCTATCAAATGGTGAAAGGCCTTGATAGAGTGGACGTGGAGAGGATGTTTCCTATGGTGAGAGGGTCTAAGACCAGAGGACACAGCCTCAGAAAAGATGAGGAGGAATTTCTTTAGCCAGAGAATCATGAATCTGCGGAATTCTTTGCCACAGGCAGTTGTGGAGGCCAAGTCTTCATGTATATTTAAGACAGAGGTTGATAGATTCTTGTTTGGTCAAGAAGGGATACAGGGAGAAGGCAGGAGATCAGCCATGATGAAATGGCAGAGCAGACATGATGGGCCAAATGGCCTAATTCTGCTCCTATATCTAATGGTCTTATGAGATTCTTCCTTCAGCCTTTTACCACTTTCACTAATCACCCCCTAGTTTCTAACTTCAAACCCCTCCCTCACTCACCCACCTTCCCCCTCACCTGGCTTCACCTATCACCTGCCAGCTTCACCTCCCCCCTCTCCCTTCCTTTCCAGGGCTCGTGAGGGGCCCGGCTGGAAACAGCGACTGTTGATTCCCTTCTGCCGGACTTACAGAGTTCCTTCTGCATTTTGTGTGTGTGGCTCGGTGGATGAGGCCTGTTGCCCTTGGCAACCCACTGAGAACAGCACTAAAGTGCCACTCCAAATGTCTATCGTGGTCCTAAATGGGCAACGTTGAGGCGAGGCCAATCACACAACGAACTGAGTTAGGACGGGAGTGTGGCTGCCGTCACAACACCCACCTGTGCCAATGAACATGACGTTGTACTGTTCACCATCCAGTGCTGTGACCGTGTCCACTACGATCTTTGTGTAGTTCACTTGCTTCTTCGTAAAGAGTGGGCGGCCTCCCACAGGTCTGACCTCTTCATCCATCAGTGGATGCCTTTTCACGAAGTCCAGTATGGGATCAGACAGATCACGTGACGTCATGATTCCAGCTCTCCGAAATTCATCTGTGATGCACTGTCATGCAGAGCAGAAGCACATAGATCAGCGTAGGGCTGAGTAAGGTCTGCCCACCTCCCTTTCTCCTTCCAACATCACCAATCTACACTCATTAATGGTTCTTCACGAAGAACAATACAAAGACTAGCATTTACATAACATCTTTTGTGACAGTCCAAAGCATTCACAGACACCCAACGATGATGGAAGCATGATTGTTGTTACTATATAGGAAACCCAGCAGCCAATCAAAACAGAGGGAAGACCCAGCCCACAAACACCAATGGAATAACAACAAAACAATCTGTTTTAATTAGTTATTGTAGGATAAATGTTAGCTCAGACAGTGAAATCACTCATTCACTCTTCCCCTAATATCCTGTCATCGTGTCTTACCCAATACCATCAAAGTAAACCTTGTTCCCATTTGTGGGACCTTGCTCTCTGCTGAGGGATGCTAGCAGTGCTTGATGGACTTGCTTTTGGATGTGGGCTGGCCTTGGCAATCCATCTCCAACCTTGAGTAGCCGGTGGTGAGCGGCCCTTGAACAGCTGCTATCCTCTGGCTGAACGGTCACTCATGTTGAGGGAGTGCAGAATGTGGACTCAGTGACAATGTATTTCCAATTCAGCACCGTGTGTAACCTGGAGGGGATATCACATGTTCCTGCTGCCCTTGTAGTTGTGGGCTTGGCAGGTGTTGTTGGAAAAACCTAGGCAAGTCATTGCTTCCTGTTTTGTAGATGGGGCCACTGGACATAGGACAAATGTTCTCTGGGCTATAGAACAACTCAAAGACCTCAAAAAGTCACATTTACCTATCGAGTGGTCTTACCGATCCTGGGCGTGGCTCTGGGGGTTTGCTCGCATATTTTGACCACCACCGCGGAGATTCCTGATCTTCCTTGTACGGCCCTTCAAATGCCTTCCGGATGTCCGCAGAGGTGTACTGACAGACGGCGGATGTTTCTACGTTTTGCCTTTGTTTATCGAGAAGAGATAGTCAAACGTTAGTGAAATGAGAAAGACGATAATGTCACATTGTGAGATACGTAGCAGCTGCCTCGACATTTCAGCAGATGGCCACAAATTCTTTTTGCAGTACCGCAGTGAAAATCTTTGCTCAAGACAATCCATGGGAGTTTGAGGCCTTGCTAGTAAACAGTGCAACATCCGTGAACAATCTCTGCAGAGTTCAAGGGTCAATCCATAAAACTATAAGATACCCAGCAGAATTAGACCATTCAGCCCAAAGAGTCTGCTCCAACATTCCATCATGGCTGATTTACTATCCCTCTCAACCCCATTCTCCTGCCTTCTCCCCGTAACCTTTCACACCCTTACTAATCAAGAACCCATCAACCTCTGCTTTAAATATACCCACAGTCGTCTAAACTCCAACAACTGCAGGACAAGAGCCATCAAACATTCATCATACCTTAATCCTTTCATTCCCAGTCTCCCAAAAATCCAAGTACACAATATCCACTGAGTCACCAGTCTCCAGGAGAGTTTTCAGTTGAAAATAATTCTCAGGGGTTGAAGATAAATCTTCAGGACCCTGCCGAATGCAACCCCAGAAACCGATCACAGGGACATGAACCACACAGTTCCTTTGATTTCATTTACCTTCAAGGCTCTAGTTATAAAAACACAGCAGATGAGGCAGAAGTCTGTTTCACTGACAAGATTAATCAATGGGTGACTAAGGCCCTGCTCCTGTTCCATTTGTAAATGGAGAGCACTGCATGTGGGGCACAGATCGAGGGCCGGAGTGTGTGGTGGGTCACAGCAGGAGGTCTCATGTGAGGTTCGCTCAATCAGTGATCTCAACTGCGACTGGAGAACCAGAGAGCTAGTTTCCTGTTTAGAGAACTCGTCCACGGAGATTAAATGCCAGATTCGGGAGATAATCCAGGGAGATTATAACTTGAGTCAAAGAAACAAACCAGGGAGATTAAATCTTGGGTCAAATTATTTTTTCAAATACTCTTTAAGCTAGTTTCCTCTAAACTCTGTCCTCTAGTTTTACCTTCCCTACAATGGGAAACAGACACCAGCTATGTACCCTATCATAATTCTATATCCAACATGGCAACCCCATCCTGCTTCACTCCAGGGAGAAAGCCTATCCCACTTTTCCTCATAATCAACCCCCTGATCCAGGCAACATTCTTGCAACAATCTCTAGTTTAATCACATTCGTCCCATGGTACGGTGACCACAAATGCACGCAGAAGGTGTGGGACTAACCAACATTTTGTGCAACCGTCACATGCATTCCAGTCCTCACACCCGATGCCTAGGCCTTCCTCATCCCCACCACAGGTCAGAGAACCAGCCCAGGGAGGATGTAACGTGGGGTAATAGGCACAGAGTGATGCCCTGCAGCCCATCCTGCTGGTGTTGTCCACTGAGCTGGTACTGTCTGCCGACATTTGCCCATAGCCCTCAGAAGCTCCCCTGTCCAGTTATTTATCTAAATGTGCCCATTTCAGCCACTATTTCTAGCAGCTCATTCCATATACGCACCATCCTCTGCGTCAAGAAGCTGCCCTGATGTTCCTTTAAAATCTCTTGCCTCTGGTCTTAAACCTCTGCTTTTTTGATTTTAGTACCTCCTCCCTGAACAAAATATGATGTGCTTTCACTCCATCTATGCCCATCACCATCTGTACATTAGGTCAGCTCTCAGACTCTAGTTCGTGAGGGTGAATCCTTTCCAAAGCAGTCGATAATCCGTCAACATCAGACTGTTGACAAACAGATTATCAGTCTGGAGCACTTCTCCCATGGTAGGCATGACTGGTTAAACGTGGAAAAATGCTTGTGACTTAGGGCAATGTGATCAGTCAGAAATGCCCATCCCTGGAACGGAATAATCCTCCTTCAGGAGAGGTAATGGCAGCACAGTTACATTTGCAGCTCCACACTCATTACCCAACCTTCCTCACAGGAATGGGCTGTGGCATACAGCAACATTAACGTGAAATATTCCAGACTCGGATGATCTGGTATTCTGAGCACTGGGGCATCGTACTCCACTTGAACGGAGCATCCCATTCCACTGGAAGCAGCAAGTCCAACTGTTCCCTATTATGAGTCACTGTCGCCATGGGAACAGAGTGCTGCAAGACAAAGAGCTGAAGTCCTTCACTTTGATGGCGATGACACCTCCTGTGGCTGATGTCGCCTTGCTGAGAGAGAAGTTGCTTGGGATTATTTTATTTTTATTACCTGGAGATCCAGCACAGTAACAGGCTTCCAGCCCACAGCGCCCAGATACACCCATGTGACCAATTAACCTACCAACCTGTACGCCTTTGGAATGTGGGAGGAAACCACAGCACCCGGAGGAAACCCACACAGTCATGGGGAGAACGTACAAACTCCTTATAGACAGCTGCAGGAATCGAACCAGGGTCACTGGCGATGTAAAACATTACACAAACTGCCGCACTTACATGACGCCCACAACTGTGTTACAGAATCTGGCAGGTGAGCTGGCAACACCTGGGTCTGAAAGTATTAGAGTTGCATTTATAAGACTATAAGACCACTAGAGCATAAGACATACGAGCAGAATTAGGCCATTTGGCCCATCAAGTTTGCTCCACCATTCAATCATGGCTGATTCTCTTTATCCCCCTCTCAGCTCTTCTCTTCAGCCTTCTCCCTGTAACCTTTGATGCCATGTCCAATCAAAAACCTATCAAGCTCTGCCTTAAATACACCCAATCACCTGGCTGCCTGTGCTAATCAATTCCACAAATTCACCTCCCACTGACTAAAGAAATTCCTCCGCATCTCTGTTTTAAATGGACGGCCCTCTACCCTGCAGCTGTGCCCTCTTGTCCTAGACTCCCCCACCATGGAAACCATCCTTTCCACATCTACTCTGTCTAGGCCTTTCAACATTCAAAAGGTTTCAATGAAATCCCCCTCATCCTTCTAAATTCCAGTGAGTACAGACCCAGAGCCATCAAACGTTCCTCATATGATAACTCTTTCATTCCTGGAATCATCCTTGTGAACCTCCTCTGGACCCTCTCCAATTCCAGCACATCTTTTCTTAGATGAGGAGTCCAAAACTGTTCTCAATATTCAAGGTGAGGCCTCACCAGTGTCTTATAAAGCCTCAGCATCACATTCCTGCTCTTGTATTCTAGACTTCTTGAAATGAATGCTAACATGGCATTTGCCTTCCTCACCACCGACTCAACCTGCAAGTTAATCTTTAGGATGTTCTGCACAAGAACTCACAAGTCCCTTTCTATCTCAGATTTTTGGA
This sequence comes from Hemitrygon akajei, assembly GCF_048418815.1. Lineage (NCBI taxonomy): Eukaryota > Metazoa > Chordata > Chondrichthyes > Myliobatiformes > Dasyatidae > Hemitrygon > Hemitrygon akajei. Next base: position 7,721,521 of record NC_133146.1, read on the forward strand.
TTTTCTCTCCATTTAGAAAAGAGTCTGCACATTTATTTCTTCTACCAATGTGTATGACCAAATACTCATTTATGGGCAGTCTGAGTGGAACTTGTCTTAGTTGAATATCCTGTTTCTTTGTTCACACAGAAAATATATCGAAACACAAAGCCCAAGTTTTAAAATAATCGTCCCTATGGGAACTGGATTGGTTTTGTGTCAGGTCTGTCTTTTAAACCTGGGGCTCTGACGGCCGCTATATACACATACACGTCAACTGATCACATTTAAATTTAATTTCTTTCACAGCATTTTGCTCCAATTATCATCAAAGTGCACATCAATGGGCACGACTTCATTGCTATGTTGTCCCTTGGCTACAATCATACGCCTGACTAACTGTATTTAGTTCAGTTTAAGTTTAACCACTATGCCTCATCCATCAGACATAATCTTGCTGCCTGCGGTCAAAATGCAGACGGAAGACATTATGATGATATGATTGTTTGCTGGACTCCCTCCTTCAATCAGATGTGCAGCTGCACGTACACGTTAGGAGACGGTGTAGGTCATTCAGCCCCTCTAGTTAGCCCCCATTTTAATACTATCCTGCGGGGTTAGTGGTGGAAAGGGTGAGCAGCTTCACTGTCCTGGCTGTTCACAGCTCAGAGGATCTACCCAACACATTGATGCATTTATGACAAAGGCACATCAGTGGCTCTAGTTCCAAGGAGGTCAAGGAAATCTGGTGAGTCGCCAAAGACTTGCAGATTTCGACAGATGTACCGTCGAGACTGGCTGCCTCACCTCCTGCTATGGAGGTTCCAATGTGCAGGATGCCGAGGGTTGGAGACTCGGCCAGCTCCATCACGGGCACAGCCCACCGAGGACATCTTCAAGGGGCGACGCCTCAAAAAGGAAGCATCCGTCAATAAGGACCCTCGCCATCTGCAATATCCCCTCTTCTCGGGGAGGAGATACAGGAGCTTGAAGACCCACCCTCAGTGTTTTATGAACAACTTCTCCACCTTCACCATCAGCTTTCTGAATGTTCCCTGAACCCATGGACACTATTTTCTGATTCTTCTTTTGCACTAATTATTTCCGTAACAGAATAATTTTTATGCCTTTCGTGTACTGCCACAGCAAAACAAGAAATTACACCCATGTGTAACCTGACTGTGACTCTAGCCTCAAGGACATATTCCATCTCCCTGCAGAAATGTTGTAATTTTTTAGTTAACCAAACTTGCTCAAAATTATTCAAAGCCTCTGCCTCCCCTGCCCTCTCAGGAAGGGCAAAAATATTCAAAGCCTCTGCCTCCCCTGCCCTCTCAGGGAGAGAGTTCCAAAGGGTCTCTGAGAAAAGAGATTATTCTGCCTCGTCTCTCCACTTTAAATGGGTCGCCCCCTTATTTTAAATGGTAACTCTACAAAAGGAAGTTGACTTTCCACGTCCCACCCTGTCAGAGTTGCTCAGGAACTTTGTAGCCAGGTGCGAAGGGCAGTGGATCACCTGATCGAGAAATCACAGTAAGTTTGAGTTACACATTTCGCACTGTAAACCCCTTTGAGTCAATTATTGTACCAAATTCAGCAAATAGCTGGAGTCAGGTAAGTTATGGATATGGGAGGGGAAGGCCAGGGAAGGAGGAGACAATCTAATCTGTGCTGGCTTTGGGCTTCGGCTCAGCCCGGAACATTCTCCTCCATCTATTTCTGCTGCTAGCACATTCACACTTGGACCATCCCTCAGATGCCCTTTAAATACTTCACCTTTCACCTTTAACCTCTCAGTTGTAGTCTCACCCAGCCTGAGGGGAAAAGTCAGATTGCACTCACTCTATACCCTCTAAGTTCTCCCTCAATTCCAGGGAATAAAACCGTAACTTATTCTACCAATTTTGCATTCCCTCTGGACACATAACGGCTCGGTACAGCAACTGCCCTGCAGGTAACCAGAGAGTTGTGGACAAGGCTCAGCACATCACAGGGTCCAGCCCCCTCTCCACGGACTCTGCCCGGAAGTCCCTCAGCTCAGTAAAGTAGTCAACATTATCAAAGACCACATTCTCTCCCATCAGGGGAAGACACAAAAGCTTGAAAGCACGTACACCAGGCCCAAGGACAGCTGTCACCAGACTCTCGAGCGGACTTCTTGGGCAACAAGCTGAATTCTTGAGTCCTGACAAAGGGTCTCGACCCAAAACGTTGACTGCTTCTTTCAACGGATGCTGCCCGACCTGCTGAGTTCATCCAGCTTGTTTGTACGTGTTGATTTGACCACAGCATCTACAGTGTACTTTTTTTTTGCAGTGTGTTTACTAAGCTGAATTCTTGGTTTTTGGCCTCACAATCTACCTGGTTATGACCTTGCACTTTATCAATTACCAGCACTGCACGTTTCCAGTGGCTTTTACACCTTATTCTGCATTGTTACTGCTTTTCCTTATTCTGCCTCACTGATCTGTGTGATTTGATCTGTACCAATGGCGTGCAAGACAAGCTTTTCCCTGTAACTTGGTATATGTGACAATAAGAATCCACTACCAATGCCTATCATTCAGGTCCACAAGTCCCAGCAACATGGTTCTAGATTTTCTCAGCACTATTTCAAGCTTATTGATACCTTTGCTGTGGGCAGGTAAACAAAAATATGCACAACACTCTACATAATGTCACAAACAGGGATCTTCTTTCCCCGCTTCTAATGGTCACCTGAACATTCTAGGTGGTGCAGGATGGTTGCAACTAGTAGCTCTCTGATCGTGATTGCATTCTCTACAGACTCAGGGACGTAGGGGTGATTGCATTCTGACCCGGGAACGTAGGGGTGACTGCATTCTGACCCGGGGATGTAGGGGTGATTGCATTCTGACTCGGGGACGTGGGGGTGATTGCATTCTGACTCGGGGTCGTGGGGGTGAATGCATTCTGACTCGGGGACGTGGGGGTGATTGCATTCTGACTCGGGGACGTGGTGGTGAATGCATTCTGACTCGGGGATGTAGGGGTGATTGCATTCTGACTCGGGGACGTGGGGGTGATTGCATTCTGACTCGGGGTCGTGGGGGTGAATGCATTCTGACTCGGGGACGTAGGGGTGAATGCATTCTGACTCGGGGACGTGGGGGTGAATGCATTCTGACTCGGTGACGTAGGGGTGATTGCATTCTGACTCGGGGATGTAGGGGTGAATGCATTCTGACTCGGTGACGTAGGGGTGAATACATTCTGACTCCGGGACGTAGGGGTGATTGCATTCTGACTCGGGGACGTAGGGGTGAATGCATTCTGACTCGGGGATGTAGGGGTGATTGCATTCTGACTCGGGGACGTAGGGGTAAATGCATTCTGACCTGGGGACGTGGGGGTGATTGCATTCTGACTCGGGGACGTAGGGGTGATAGCATTCTGACTCGGGGACGTAGGGGTGAATGCTTTCTGACCTGGGGACGTGGGGGTGAATGCATTCTGACTCGGGGATGTAGGGGTGAATGCATTCTGACTCGGTGACGTAGGGGTGAATACATTCTGACTCCGGGACGTAGGGGTGAATGCATTCTGACTCGGGGACGTAGGGGTGAATGCATTCTGACTCGGGGCTGTAGGGGTGATTGCATTCTGACTCGGGGACGTAGGGGTGAATACATTCTGACTCGGGGACGTGGGGGTGAATGCATTCTGACTCAGGGACGTAGGGGGGAATGCATTCTGACTCGGGGACGTAGGGGTGATAGCATTCTGACTCGGGGACGTAGGGGTAAATGCTTTCTGACTCGGGGACGTAGGGGTAAATGCATTCTGACCCGGGGACGTAGGGGTGAATGCATTCTGACTCGGGGACGTAGGGGGGAATGCATTCTGACTCGGGGACGTGGGGGTGATTGCATTCTGACTCGGGGACGTAGGGGTGAATGCATTCTGACTCGGGGACGTAGGGGTGAATGCTTTCTGACTCGGGGACGTAGGGGTAAATGCATTCTGACTCGGGGACATAGGGGTGATTGCATTCTGACTCGGGGACGTAGGGGTGAATGCTTTCTGACTCGGGGACGTAGGGGTGAATGCATTCTGACTCGGGGACGTGGGGGTGATTGCATTCTGACTCGGGGACGTAGGGGTGAATGCATTCTGACTCGGGGACGTAGGGGTGAATGCTTTCTGACTCGGGGACGTAGGGGTGATTGCATTCTGACTCGGGGACGTAGGGGTGAATGCTTTCTGACTCGGGGACGTAGGGGTGATAGCATTCTGACTCGGGGACGTAGGGGTGAATGCATTCTGACTCGGGGACATAGGGGTGATTGCATTCTGACTCGGGGACGTAGGGGTGAATGCTTTCTGACTCGGGGACGTAGGGGTGAATGCATTCTGACTCGGGGACGTGGGGGTGATTGCATTCTGACTCGGGGACGTAGGGGTGAATGCATTCTGACTCGGGGACGTAGGGGTGAATGCTTTCTGACTCGGGGACGTAGGGGTGATTGCATTCTGACTCGGGGACGTAGGGGTGAATGCTTTCTGACTCGGGGACGTAGGGGTGATTGCATTCTGACTCGGGGACGTAGGGGTAAATGCTTTCTGACTCGGGGACGTAGGGGTGATTGCATTCTGACTCGGGGACGTAGGGGTGAATGCATTCTGACCCAGGGACGTAGGGGTGATTGCATTCTGACCCGGGGACGTAGGGATGATTGCATTCTGACCCGGGGACGTAGGGGTGATTCAATTCTCTACAGACTCGGGGAAATTGAGGTTATTTCACTGATGCACAGCTGCTGTTTCAGTTGTAAAAATTCCTCAGGGAAGGGACAAGGTCAAAGCTGGGGTAATAACCAGGGTTGCAAAGAGCAAGGGAGAGAAAGAGGTAAAAGGAGAACAAGCTGGTGCAGTAACTAAGCTTAAAAAAGGTTCCACTGTCCATATGGAATAGTATTTCAATTAATGCTGGTTGTAGAGGCCATTGTAGAGCCCACTGACTGCAGCCTGATCCATTTTCTACTACACTCACCCCATTTTATTCACCTCATGTTGCCATCAACCCCACACAGATTCTGCCACTCAGCTGCACACCCAAGGACCAATTATACAGGCCAACTAACCCAGAGGCATGCACATTCCTGAGTGGAAACTGGGGCACCCAGAGGAAACCCAGTGCGTCACAGGGGAAGTGGCGAGAACTCTACACCGACCGCACCGAAGGTCGGGTTCGAACCCAGATTGTCAGGGCTGTGAGGCAGCGGCCGACTCTCTCGTGCCACTGATTGCCTGGATCGATAGTTCTGGTTTAGTTTCACGTCGTGGCACAGCTGATTGTGGCTTTCAACAGCTTTTCTTTCCAAAAGTGAAAGGAAATCAAACAATGCGAGCACATGATCAGCCATTGGAACAAAGACAAAATGCTGGAGGAGCCGGGCAGCCTCAGGCTGGCCTGGTGAAGGGTCTCAGACTGAGATGCAGGCAGCTCCTTCCCCTCTGACTGCTGAGCTCCTGCAGCACTTCTGTCTGTGTTCCTCCGGAGTTCCAGAGCTCCCGTGTTTAATGTCACTCGCCACCTCACTTTATTGAAAATGCTGGGATCAACTGGTTTTGTCAGCTGCTGCTGAGCTTTCAACACTCCTATCGCCCAAGTTCAGGAGGCCCACTCACTCATTTCTGTACTCCGGTCGGCCATGGATTGCAGCGTTCACAAACCGTCACACTTCTCCGCACCCAGACAGCCAGCACCCCACCACCACCCAGGAAATCTGGGACATGCCCTCTTCTCATTATTACCATTAAGCAGGAGGGACAGGACCCTGGCAACACGCACACAACGTGGCCAGACCAGCCTCTTTCCCTCTGCCATCAGCTTTCTCAATGGTCCATGAACCCATACACTACCTCAGTATCCCTCTTCTGCATTTAAAAAAACTGTAATTTAGCGTAATCATTTTGTTTCTGACACTGTACTGAAACATCAAACTTCATGACACGTTAATGATAATAAACCTGATTCTGATACAGCAAGGTACAGATTAACCGAGCAAGGAGCCATACTGATAATCAATTTGGGCTGGAAAACCTCCAGACACTGATGCTGAAAGCCTTGAAAAGGTCAGAAGAGACACTAAGTGAGGGAAGTGACAGAGGAAACAGGTATCACGTTTTATAAAGGTCATTCATAAATCCAAATTGTTCTTTTCATGTCAAACCTGACCCATTAAGGCTGGAAGATGTGCTGAAATCAAGACAGCAGAGGTTGGAGGATGCACGCACATAAAATACTGAAAGGACTCAGCAGATTAGACTCTCCCTTCTATGGAAGGAAATGGACAGTTGACATTTTGGGCTCAGTCACTCTATCAGAACTTCCGAACTTCATCAGGGCCATCAAAACTTCTTCAGTCCTGATGAAGAGTCTCAATCCCCAAAAAAAGTTGACTTCGCATTTCCCTCCATAGATGCTGCCTGACCTGCAGAGCCCCTCCAGCATTTTGTAGCCGGTGTCAAGGTTTCCAGCATCCGCAGAATTTCAAGACCTCTTCCTCTCAGGAAGGTCAAATGAGCTTTTGCTTTCGCCCCATCACATGGGTTCAAAGTGGCTGAAGAGTATTCTTCAGCTGTCGACTTGGCTTCTACTGGGGAGACTGCCACTCCACTGGAGGTACCAAGCAACAGCGCGGCCTCATAACAGGCTCCAGAGCTCCAGGTATTTCATTAACTCCAGATCAAATCTGCAGGACCTAAGTGTCATCACACAGCTGCAATGTACCAGTTAGATCATCCAGTCTGCTGGCTGTCTGACAACTTTTTCACTTCTGTGACTCCACTGAAGAACACCTGCTTGTCGTGGCTACCAGTGGTTGGCTGGTTATCCTGCAGAATTTCACCCACCATCTGTTCTTTAGGTGAGGAGCTTTCCGTGACAGCTTGGGATTTAAGCTCCTGCGGATGACTTGGCCTGGCCTCGATGGGACCACAAAGATGCCACAAACAAAAATCTCATCGCCAACAGTGGGTCTGAAATATCCCTAAACTGTAGAAGGAAGAGGTGGCCATTAATGAAAACTCAAATCAAGACTTACCTGAGAATGCAGCAAGGGAAATCAAACAGCAGAAGTGATAGTGAGCAGTTAACGCATTGTACACTCTCCGTGTGCCGGTGATCTGTCTGTAAGGAATTTGTACACTCTCTGTGTGCCGGTGATCTGTCTGTAAGGACTTTGTACACTCTCCGTGTGCCGGTGATCTGTCTGTAAGGACTTTGTACACTCTCCGTGTGCCGGTGATCTGTCTGTAAGGACTTTGTACACTCTCCGTGTGGGTGCTTTCATCTCCTCCCACATTCCAAAGACCTAAGGGTTAGGGCTGGTACGTTGTGGGCAGGCTCTGTTGGCACCAGGGGCACGGTGGCACTTGTGGGCTGCCCCCAGCACATCCTCAGTCTGTGTCAGCCGTTCCACTGCTTGTCTTGATGTGTCGACGTACAGGTGACAAGTAAAGCACATCTTTAATCAAAACCTGCCAGTCCCCCGGCACCATCACACATCATTTGAGAAGACGCTGTCACTACTCACAATAACAAAACCAGAACACAGGATTTGTACTTACCACTGGGATACAAACACACCATAAAACACGGCGTCCTGCCAGTGCTCCTGGTTCAACACGTAGATACTCTTCAAGATGTTGAAATGGAAGTTGTACACTGGGATGGAACACACAAGCCGGGTCTTTAGAAAAGACGTCCACTTCCTCTGGAGAGTTCTCATTCCCCCCTCGTCACTCTGCGGCACAAAACAACCACAAGTATTGAGAATAAATCTGTGAATATTCAGCACCGTCACCTCCAGCCACCCACCCACCTGCCCTGTGGCATTGCCACCAATTCTGGGCGAGTTGAAATCAAATTAACATTTTCGTGCTTTAAATAAAAGATCAGATGAAGTAGCTGCATAAAGGGGCATTTTATAAACACAGGAGATTCTGCAGATGCTGGAAATCCAGAGCAACACACAAACTGCTGGAGGAAGCTGATGAAGGGTCACGAATCCAAATGTCAATTATTTATTCTTCTCCATCCATGCTGCCTAACCCGTTGAGTGTCTCCAGCATTATGTGTGTGTTACTGAAGGAGCATTTGCTTGGATTCACCTGTCGTTTTAAGAGATCTAAGAAGTACTAACATTTAATGACAAGCTATGCAAAAGATTCCAAGGTGTTACTAATACTAAATATAGCATTGATTACAGGGAACTTCTCATTTCTGGTCTGTGCTTGCAAAGACTCTTCATTCCTGGGGTTTCTCATGTCTGGGTGACACACTGACATACACTGAGCATTCTGCAACTCAAGGAGTCACTTCCAATGACTCCACAACTCATGTTCTCTCCTTTCCCATTCCCCATTCTGGCTGCCCTCTCATCCCTCCTCAGCTACTCGTCACCTACCAATGATTACCCTCCTCCGTCCCTTTCTTGCATTGTCTATTGTCCTCTCCTATCAGATTCCTTCTTCTTCAGCCCGTTACCTCTTCTACCTATCACCTCGCAGCTTCTTACTTCATCTCCCCTCCCCCAACCACCCACCTTCCCCGTCACCTGATTTCACCTATCACCTGCCATCTTTTGCTCCTCCCTCTCCCTCCCCACTTCTTATCCTGGCTTTTACCCCATTCCTTTCCAAGTCCCACTCAACAGTCTCCCCAAATGCCAACTGTTTATTTCTCTCCAGAGATGCTGCCGGACCTGTTGAGTTCCACCAACATTTTGTGTACGTCGTTCTGGATTTCCAGCATCTGCAGAATCTCTTGTGTTTATGAGAAGAGTGGACTCTATCCAATACGTCACAGGCACATTCCTCCCCAACACTGATCGTATCTGCGGGAGGCACTGCCTCCAGATGGCCACATCCATCATCAAAACTGCCAACTTTTCACATCTACCATCGGCAGGAAATACAGAAGCCAGAATTCCCACTCCACTAGGCTCCAGAACAACTATTGCCTTTCAACCATTCAGTTCCTGAACCAACCTAATCACTGCAACACTAGGACCACTTTGTACTACAAAGGACTTCTTGTTTTGTTCTAATTGTGTTTTTAGCAAGTCAGGCAGCTTGTGACTGCTGTAACTGTTGGTACATACTGGGTTACGAACCATTTCCACAGACGCTAGCACAGCTGCCCTGCAGAACAGGTATGGGGAATGTTCACAGAATTACTTCTTAACATCAGACAGTGAGATAAAACAAACCATGGAAACAGTTGTGTAAGGAATCCCATCAACAGATAGCCACCCAGTGTCACAAAATGAAGCAATTTCTTTCACGCAGACATGTTACACACAGACTTAGGAGGCAACATTTCTGAGGGTCTATCCAGGTCCCAACATATTGACGTCAGTAAGAAGAAGGTATGCCAGTGGCTACATTTCATTCAGAGTCCCAGGAGATTTTGTCGGTCAGCAAATTTCTATGGAGAGCATTCTGCCTGGTTGTATCAGACACATCAATGCACTGGATCAGAAAAGCTGCAGAGGGCTGCAAACTCGGCCAGCTCCAACACAGGGACTAGCCTCACCGCCATCGAGGACATCTTCAAAAACACTGCAATGATGAACTACCCTCACCATCGAGGACATGACCTCTCCTTATCAGTGAGGAAACCGAAGACAGACATTCAACATGTTAGGAACAGATTCTTCCCCTCTGCCGTTAGGCTCCTGAACCCATGAACGCTACCTCTCTTATTTTGCACTAGTTATTTTTGATATTTCTTATTGTAACTTTGAGTAATTTTTATGTATTGCGCTGAACTTCCTGCTGAAAATCAACACATTTCACAGTGACGATAAGCGTGATTCTGATCCTGAGACAGTGAGCCCATCGCTTTACAGCTGAGGTGGTGGGCAAGATTACCACCTGCCATTCAAATGGGTGTGAATTTAATTCCCACTCCGGTGACGTCGGTACAAAACAAGGTGACAGAGATTCCAGTGCAGGCCCCTAGCAGTGTTGCACTGACAGATGTGCAGTTTGCCTCAATGAGAGGCTGTTACACTGGCGTCTCAGTGGCTTGTTAATGATTTCTACTTGGATAAGTTCAGGGCAATTCTCCCTGGAATCTTCGTCAGTACCAGGACAACCACTGCCCAGCTACTAGTTAAAGGGTATCAGGTAACTACTGTTCAACCCGATTCCCCAAGAACAGGTCATCTGGATTAAATTTTCCACCAGAGTGAAGATAAAGGCTTTGGATGAACAGGAGTCAAAGACTGATTTTTTCTAACAGTGCATTAACTTGTTTTGTATTAACTGTTTATTCTAAGGTCAGGACATGTTCGGCACAGCATTGTGGCCCAAAGGGCCTGTATTTTGCTGAAGGTTTTCTATGTCTCATGGAAAATAAAAATGAATTCCAGTGAAATATTCTGTTAAAATATTAACTGTGTCTTCTGGACCACAATTGACAAGAACTTGCCACCGTCACAGAAATCATGTGCTGTGTGAATTTGTCAGGTGAGCTGGCCTGGGCCCAGCACACAGCTGCATTCAAATGGAAAGAAGGCCAGTCTATTTACTTTTCCTAGCACATTAAGGAGGTTCAGCTTATTACCGAACACTAACAAACTTGAACAAATGTACTCTTGAACGTATCCCGACTGGTGGATATTAGAACATAGAACGAGGAACATAGAAAACCTACAGCACAATACAGGCCCTTCAGCCCACAAAGTTGTGCTGAACATGTCCCTACATTAGAAATTTCTAGGCTTACCTATAGCCCTCTATTTTACTAAGCTCCAGGTACCTATCTAAAAGCCTCTTAAAAGACCCTATCGTATCCGCCTCCACCACCGTTGCCAGCAGCCCATTCCACACACTCACCACTCTCTGTGTAAAAAACTTACCCCTGACATCTCCTCTGTACGTACTCCCCAGCACCTTAAACCTGTGTCCTCGTGTGGCAACCATTTCAGCCCTGGGAAAAAGCCTCTGACTATCCACACAATCAATGCCTCTCATCATCTTGTACACCTCTATCAGGTCACCTCTCATCCTCCTTCGCTCCAAGGAGAAAAGGCTGAGTTCTCTCAACCTATTCTCATAAGGCATGCTCCCCAATAAAGGCAACATCCTTGTAGACCTCCTCTGCACCCCTTTCTACAGCTTCCACATCCTTCCTGTAGTGAGGCGACCAGAACTGAGCACAGTACTCCAAGTGGGGTCTGACCAGGGTCCTATATAGCTACAACATTACCTTTCGGCTCCTAAATTCAATTCCATGATTGATGAAGGCCAATACACCATATGCCTTCTTAACCACAGAGTCAACCTGCAAAGCTGCTTTGAGCGTCCTATGGACTCGGACCCCAAGATCCCTCTGATCCTCCACACTGCCAAGAGTCTTACCATTAATAATATTTTCTGCCATCATACTTGACCTACCAAAATGAACCACTTCACACTTACCTAGGTTGAACTCCATCTGCCACTTCTCAGTCCAGTTTTGCATCCTATCAACGTCCTGCTGTAACCTCTGACAGCCCTCAACACTATCCACAACACCTCCAACCTTTGTGTCGCTGCAAACTTGCCAACCCACTCTTCTACCCCCACATCCAGGCCGTTAATAAAAATCACAAAAAGTAGAGGTCCCAGAACCGATCCTTGTGGGACACCACGAGTCACAACCCTCCAATCCCAATGTACTCCCTCCACCACGACACTCTGCTTTCTGCAGGCAAGTCAATTCTGAATCCACCTGGCCAAACTTCCCTGGATCCCATGCCTTCTGACTTTCTGAAAAAGCTTACCGTGTGGTACCTTATCAAATGCCTTACTAAAATCCATGTAGATCACATCCACTGCACTACCCTCATCTATATGCCTGGTCACCTCCTCAAAGAACTCTATCAGGCTTGTTAGACACGATCTGCCCTTCACAAAGCCATGCTGACTGTCCCTGATCGGACCATGATTCTCTAAATGCCCATAGATTCTAACTCTAAGAACCTTTTCCAACAGCTTTCCCACCACAGACGTAAGGGTCACTGGTCTATAATTACCCAGACTATCCCTAATACCTTTTCTGAACAAGGGGACAACATTCACCTCCCTCCAGTCCTCCAGTATTCATTCCCATGGACAACGAGGACATAAAGATCCTAGCCAGAGGCTCAGCAATCTCTTCCCTCACCTCATGGAGCAGCCTGGGGAATATTCCGTCAGGCCCTGGGGACTTATCCATTCTAACGTATTTTAATAACTCCAACACCTCTTCTCCCTCAATATCAACATGCTCCAGAACATCAACCTCACTCATATTGTCCTCACCATCATCAAGTTCCCTCTCATTGGTGAATACAGAAGAGAAGTATTCATTGAGGACCTCGCTCACTTCCACAGCCTCCAGGCACATCTTCCCACTTTTATCTCTAATCGGTCCTACCTTCACTCCTGTCAACCTTTTGTTCTTCATATAATTGAAGAATGCCTTTGGGTTTTCCTTTACCCTACTCGCTACAGCCTTCTCATGCCCCCTTCTTGCTCTCCTCAGCCCCTTCTTAAGCTCCTTTCTTGCTATCCTATATTCCTCAATAGACCCATCTGATCCTTGCTTCCTAAATGTATGCTGCCTTCTTCCACCTGACTAGATTTTCCACTTCACTTGTCACCCATGGTTCCTTCACCCTACCACTCTTTATCTTCCTCACTGGGACAAATTTATCCCTAACATCCTGCAAGAGATCCCTAAACATCGACCACATGTCCATAGTACATTTCCCTGCAAAAACATCAACCCAATTCACACCCGCAAGTTCTAGCCTTATAGCCTCATAATTTGCCCTTCCCCAATTAAAAATTTTCTTGTCATCTCTGATTCTATCCTTTTCCATGATAATGTTAAAGGCCAGGGAGCGGTGGTCACTGTCCCCCAGATGCTCCACTGAGAGATCTGTGACCTGATCCGGTTCGTTACCTAATACTAGATCTAGTATGGCATTCCTCCTAGTTGGCCTGTCAACATACTGTGACAGGAATCCATCCTGGACGCACTTGACAAACTCTGCCTCGTCTAAACCATTGGAACTAATTAGGTGCCAATCAATATTAGGGAAGTTAAAGTCACCCATAATAACAACCCTGTTATTTTTGCACCTTTCCAAATCTGTAATAGTATCCCTGACCAGTAATGCCAACCCTCCTCCCCTTTCCCCCCCTCTCTATCCCTTTTAAAGCACTGAGATCCAGGAATATTGAGAATCTATTCCTGCCCTGGTGCCAGCCAAGACTCCGTAATAGCTACTACATTATAATTCCATGTATGTATCCAAGCTCTCAGTTCATCACCTTTGTTCCTGATGCTCCTTGCATTAAAATACATGCACTTTAGCCCTTCTACTTTACTACCTTTACACCCTTTATTCTGTCTCTTTCCTCAAAGCCACTTTATATGCTAGATCTGGCTTTACTCCATGCACTATACTTGCAGCTCTTGCATGACCTTTATCCTCCTCCACCTCACTATCTGCTCTAACACTCTGGTTTCCCTCCCCCTTTGTGAAACCTTTGCAGTTACCTGATTTTCGGCATTACAAACAATTGTAATTCTTCTCGTCAATACTGAATACACCATTTAAACAATCACAGTCTAAGTTCAAAATGTATGTGAACCCCTGAGGTAATGCCTTCTACAAAAGCTCTTTGAAGTCAGGTGTTCATATCAATGAGATGAGATCGGAGGTGTGGGGTGTAGAGGTGCCCTACCCTATAAAAAAGACACACAAAGTCAGGTTACTGACAGAACCTGCTCTTCTCAAGAAAGATCTGTTTATGTGCACCATGCCTCGATCAAAACAACTTCCATGGGACCTTAGAACTCATTGAAACACTGGAGTGGAAACAACATCTTTCACCCCGAGGTAGTGGCCGAGGGATAAACTGCACAATTACAACCAGATTTTTCCTTCTTTAAATATTCCTTCAGTTCTCTTCTGAAAGTTCTTGCTGTGCCTGCTTCTATCTCTGTTTCAGGAAGTACATTTTGCATTGCAGCAACTCACTGTGTTAATGAGAGCTACTTCATCACCCCTCCGGCAACTTTACCAATTATTTTAATTGCCTTATAATGGGACGGCAGTGAATTCAAAGCTGCATCTCTTGCAGCTGAGCATCAAACACTCTGTTCTAATGCCCACATTACACCGGACAACAATTTTCTTTTAGAAAGTGTTGCTTCCTCAGAATTTTTTGACTGCTTGAAGCTGAATACAAATATAATTTCAGACTACTTGTATCATGTAGGAATTCAGAGAAAAAAAGAAATGAACTTTTACTTAATGCGGTTAATTACAGAACCGTGCTGAAGCTTTGCAATTGTTCAACTAAGCTGAAAATATTTTGCTGATGACTTTCATTTGTACTCAGTGTCGGAGGCTTCTCATTTAAGGGTCCAACAATAATCAGCCAGCATTGACAGATTCCAGTTGCCCTGACATCGTTTCTCCATGACCGCAATGTCCTCTTGAAACCTTTCACCATGGTCGTCACTAACAGCGCCAAGATTAGAGGGGAGAAGTCCAAATGGAAATGCAGACAGCGAATGTTTAGTGACAAGTTGCACTTCATGGTTTTGTGTGCTTGAAGCATGTTTTCAAGCAGCTGCACGTAGTTTGGTGTCTGTAGTTGCCAAGAAAATTTTCACCAACATCCTTGAATGCCTTCAATGTGATTTTCTCCGGTCCCACCAGACGTTCTTCGAATTGCCTGTCATTGATGACCTGTTTGATTTGTGGACCAACAAAAATGTCTTCCTTAAGCTTGGCATCCGTTATTCTGATTTGAATTATGAATTGAAATAAAAGCTATGGGCAAGTTTTCAAAAAATGGTGTGTGATAGGGAAATTTCATGATGATTTTCATGATCAGCAGCCCAAAATCTGTAAGATACACCCAAAAGTATTCAAGAAGCAAACCTTTTGCTGTCTGGTGTTATTGGTATGGCACAGTTTTCGCTCCTGAGCGTGCAGTGATTAAGGAGAATGACTGACTGAGGACCCACAAGGTTCAGTGATGAGAGATTCTCAATGATTTCTCAAGCTAACGGTAATTTCTCTCTTGTAATCCATTCCCTATTCCAACTCCCTTCCCACCCCTTCTCTTCTCACCTGGCCATCACCTCCTCTCATGCCCCAGTTCCTTCCCTTTCTCCCATGGTCCACCGTCCACTCCTATCAGATTCCCTCTTCTTCAGCCCTTTTCCATCCATCCCCTCCCTTCTTGCCCTCCACCTGCCAGCTTGTGCTCCCCCCTCCCTCCACCCCCAGCTTCTTGCTGACTCCTTCCCCCTCGCTCTCCAGCCCTGATGAAGGGTCTCAGCCCAAAACATTTATTCCTCTCTGTAGATGCTGCCTGGCTGGTTGAGTGCCTGCACTGACTGTGTGTGTTGAACTACTGTCACAGCTGGCATCTCTCTCTTGTAGTCACTCTGAGAGCTGGACATAAGCAAGGAGCTTCATTGCTCCCTGGTGTATCTGACAAGGGCCTGAGGTATCAGAGATATTGGCCAGGCTCGGTCTTTGGTCCTCAGAATGTCAGAGAATGAGGAAAGACATTACAGAAAAGATCAAAATCATGACGGGCACAGATGAGGTGGATATAACAGTCTAGTAAACACAAAGTACACTGCAGATGGTGTGAACAAAGCAACACGTACAACAAGCTGGAGAAACTCAGCAGGTCGGGCAGCATCCGTGGGAGGGGAAATGTAAATGCTGCCCGACCTGCTGAGTTTCTCCAGCTTGTTGTACGTGTTGGATATAACAGTCTGTTCCCCAGGGAGACCAGAACTACGAGACACTGGTTAGGTGGGGGGGGGGGGGGGAGATTTAAAAGGGATCTGAGGGATAATGTTTACACACAGAGGGTGGTGAGTAAATGGAACAAGCTGTTGGAGGAAGGTAGGTACAATTCTGTTACTTATGCAGCACTTTGATAGGTAGGCAGAGGGTGGGGCTTGGACAGATGCGGGCCAAATGCAGGACATTTGGACTGGCTAGTTGGGAACCGTGGTCAGCAAGAACTGGCTGGGCCCAAGGGCCCGTCAAGCTCTTTGATTCTATAACGTTCGTAACTAATCTGAATCAGAACCGGAATCTGTTTCTGCAGGGACTGAGCACGGAGTATCACCCCTGCTTCCACTACCCCCACCTCCTCACCCTGCACTGCCTCGGAGTTGGTGACATCCAAAACACAGTAATTAGTGTTTGCACTTGCTGATCACGTACCTGAGAGCAAAAAACAAACCCTGACCTGACCTCAGAGTCATGTTGGCTTAGCCCGATACTGAAATTATTTTAATAATGGATAATTAGATGAAATAGAACTAAGAAAATGTATGCTAATAATTAAGCCAAATTTGTTTTGTTCGGTTAAAGGTATCACGACACAGGCTGGAAACAGAAGTTATCCTGAGGGTTCTACCGGTAAATGAGTAACCAGCAAGAGCACTTGAGGCATTAGTTAACCATCATCAAGCTCACTATCATAGTTAGTTAGTAGATTCCACAAACTCACTTTCAAGGACTCTACAGTTCCTTGGGCACCATAGTAACACAGTAGAGAGTGCAATGCTGTAACAGCTCAGCGGTTTCAGAGTTCAGTTCTGCTGCCATCTGTAAGGGGCATGTATGTTCTCCCCGTGAACCACAGGGTTCCTCCCTCAGTCTAAAGATGTACTGGATAGTAGGTTAATTGGTCCTTGTAAATTGCCCCGTGATCAGGCTGGGTTTTTTTATTATCATTTGTGTGATTTGGCTTCTTTTGTATACTGGTTGTTTATAATTCTTTGCTGTTTACATCTTTCCTACATTCTGTCGTATGCCTGGGCAGGCCTGCATCTCAAGGTAGTATATGGTGACATATACGCACATTCTTTGGGTCATCGATTTACCTTTAACTTTGAACTAGGTTACAGAAGAAAGGAGGACTGAAGCTACAGGATAACAGCATTAAACTCCCTCTCGAAAGGACATTGGATTTCCAATCAAATTTTCATGACAATTCTATTCTGGGAGAAAAAATTACAGATTTTGTTTAAAAGAAGGTCAAAATTCACAGTTGTCTACAGTCGGAGCAGAGCTTACACCTATTTGTGTTTGTTCGACCGAGAACTAGACCATTTGTGTATGTTCATTTGTGGGGTAGACTGGGGTGGCTGTGAGATTTACAAATGACACCCATTCCTGGATCTACACTCCCCTGGCATCTGCTTCAGACAGTTAATGCTTGAATGCTGCACTCCCCGTTCTCCTCCCTGCGACTACAGACTGGGTGATGTATCGACCTTCAAGCTCAACTTCTCCGAACCAATCCAATGGCCAGTGCTCGACTGCTCTCACTATCCAGTCCCAGGAAAGATCTTGTCCATCTCCATACCTCAGCCTGGTGATTCTCAACTTTTCACCATCGCGTGCATCAAATTCCTCTAATCTGCAGAACATGGGTTTACTGTAGTAAATCACTTTTACAGTATATTTAAATCTAATTAAATGGATAATAATTCTACTTCTATTAACTTATCTAAATAACATACCCCCACCATCCAGGCCATACTCTTGACTCGCTGCTGCCATCGAGACCTCAGGTCCCACACCACAGGTTCAGGAAGAATTATTACGCCACAACCTGCAGAATCTGGAACTGATGCAGATAATCGCACTCACCAAACACTGAACTGACTCCACAGCCCATGGACTCATTTTCATGGATTCTACAGCTCATCTTCTCAGTATTAATTATTTATTTATGATTAGGGGTTTTCTTTGTATTTACGCAGTTTGTCTTCTTTTGCACATAGATTATTTGTCCGTCTGTGTTTGCACTTACCATTTCTGTTTTGCATTTCTTTGCTCTACCACAAATGCCTGCATGAAAATGAATCTTGGGGCTGGATATGGTGACTACTGTAAATAGACTTTGATAATAACTTTGATTTGAATTTTGATAAATCACTTAGGTTAAATAATTCTGAACTGCATTTTATAATCATTATCAACAACAAAGGGAAATAAAGATAAGTGAAATTCTACTGCAGGTGCACTGGGTCATACCTTCCAACTGAATTGAAAATCGTTAATGGGAATCTGGTGTCTCAAAGCTCCTGTCTTAGCCATATGTCTTGTTCATCTTTATCAGTTGTCAGGAATACGTCAATTACAAGAATATCATCTTCAAGCCAGATCATCATCAGCTCCCACGCTGAGTTGCAAATGTCAGCTGAGGGAATACTTTCTGCAACATCACCATCCATTATATCTTGCCAGAGACGTTCAATTATGTTCAAACTGTTACAGTTTATTTCAACATAATCATGTGGTATCGAATGAATTATCTACAAATTATACCCAGCACTATGCAGGATTCCCAAGAAAATAATGGGAGCCTGTTCACTATTCACCATCATTATGGCTAATCTGCACTGGTCCCATCTCCCCAAAGCCTGAAGTTCCTCAGTCTTTCGAATATTTCTCTGCCTCTGCCTTTTCAGAATCAGAATCAGGTTTATTATCACTGGCATGTGGTGTGAGATTCGGTAACTTAGCAGCAGCAGTTCAAAGCAATACATAATCTAGCAGAGTGGAAAAAAATAATAAATAAAATAAAACGTAATAATAAATAAACAAGTAAATCAATTACATATATTGAATAGATTTTAAAAAGTGCAAAAACAGAAATACTGTATATTAAATAAGCGAGGTAGTATCCAAAGCTTCAATGCCCATTTAGGAATTGGATAGCAGAAAGAAAGAAGCTGTTCCTGAATCGCTGAGTGTGTGCCTTGAGGCTTCTGTACCTCCTACCTGATGGTAACAGTGAGAAAAGGGCATGCCTTGGGTGCTGGAGGTCCTTAATAATGGATGCTGCCTTTCTGAGACACCACTCCCTGAAGACGTCCTGGGCACTTTGTAGGCTAGTGCCCACGGTGGAGCTGACTAGATTTACAACCTTCTGCAGCTTCTTTTGGTCCTGTGCAGTAGCCCATCCATACCAGACACAGATGCTGCCTGTCAGAATGCTCTCCACAGTACAACTACAGAAGTGTTTGAGTGTATTTGTTGACATGCCAAATTTCTTCAAACTCCCAATAAAGCAGAGCCGCCTTATGACCCGGCCCCAACACCCTCTGGGGAAAGAAATTCCAGAGCTTCACTACCATCAGAAAGGACAAATGTCTACACATTTCAGTGTTAAATGACCAGCCCTTTACCCTGTAGATACATCCCCCCAGTTCATGACTCTCCAAATGGTGATAACATGTCAACATCTACTCCTAACGATCTACCCTTCCAAATGCCCTGAATTGTAGCCAATCAGTTGCTGTATCAGAAATGGCTGAAAATAATTGATCCATTTCTCCCCTTGTCTTTTTATAGGCTCCTCCTTACAACATGGGATCAGATTAGATTAACCTGACTTCTCACATGTACAGTACATCAAAGCATGCAGCGAAATGCATCATTTGCATCAACAAGAGCACAGTCCAAGGATGCGCTGGGTGCAGTCTGCATGTTTCCAACGTTAACACAGCCTGTGGCCCTAACCTCAATGTGAGAGGAAACCAGAGCACCCACAGTAAACCCAGACATTCACAGGGAGAGGATACAAAGTCCTTACAGGCTGTGGTGGGAAATGAACCCGGGTCGCTGGCACTATACAGTGTTATACTATTGTGCCACCCCTCCCACTACTTCAGTCTTAATCTCTCCATGCTTCAAGTCACAGTATGCAAAATTTCTATCCACTGAATTGAAAAGCAGATGACTTGCCACGGTTCATTTTATCTCAATGATGCCAAAGGAGTTTCAGTCTAATGAACTGCCTGCCTAGTTTTATACAGCCAGTGCCAGACATCTACAGAGACACACTGAAGTCGAACATAATTCCTAAAATCTACGAGAATATACCGTGAATTCTGGTTATTCGGGGCAGTACTTTATTTGAAACAATTCTTAAAGAACAAAAACTAAATCAACCTTTGTTGATCTGGGACACTATGCCACTTAATTGGGACAGGAGACTGTTACCGAACAGTTTCTAACTAGTGTTAAAACACAAAAATACAACTGCAGATGCTGTGGATCAAAGAATATGCTGGAAGAACTCAGCAGGTCAGGCAGCATCCGTGAGAAAACAGTAGCCAACTTTTTGGGCCAAGACCCTTCATCAGGAATGGGGGGGAAGAGAGGGCCGAAACCCAGTAATAGAGATGGGGGGGGGAGGGCTAGAGGCGCCAGGTGGAAAACCAATCAGAGGAAGGATAAAGGGGGGAAGGGATAAGCATGAAAGAACTGTAGAGGTAAAGGAGCAAAAAGTATAAAGTAGAAAATAACTTTTCCTTTGGTTCTTCTGTTATGTTCCCCAGTAACCGGGTGACTTACCAGCAAAGATAGATAGGTCCGCTGAAGCCTGGTGCTACTATTTTCAAACGTTTTTATTTATAAAGGGGCACAAACGTATGGTTACTACAAAACATTCAGATCATATACATCGTCAAAACTCAATCTAAAGCACAGGTATAGTAATAATCAATCAAAAATGAGCTCTATCGTTGTCTAGGGGATACTGAGTCCACTGGAATATAAGAGTCACTCCAAGTCTGCAGGCTTCCCCATTTCGGGAACCGCTGACATTTCACGTGTTGGATAGAGAGAGAAGGAACACTTGCCCGTCGTCTTTGCGAAGCAAATTCCTGTTGTTAGTTAAAACGGTTTGTCCTTTGGTTCCAGCCACAGACTCCCGATCCGGAATCTAACGCACGTGGCTTCCTTCAAAATGGCTTCCCACTCCGACGGGAAGCACTATCGTGTCTTCTTCGTGTGTCTCCTTGGTGCGTCTGAGGCCCCGCCTCGGCAGCCCCCCTTTTATCTGGACTGGCAGGATTGTAGATGTCCATCAGGATGGGGGGGGGGGGGCGAGGCAATCTTTCCCCCATCACCCATCTCACCTTGCCCTGAGGGTCTGCACGTAGGCCAGTTCCTTATTCTACAAAGGTGTCTCCCAAGACAATGGCTATGTCCAAGGCTTTTGTCTTGTTGAGCGACCAGCCCACATTCCAAACCGTAAGGCTCTCTCTCTCTCTCTCTCTTGCGATTCTCACAAAGGAGGGGGCTGAGGTCATAACACTTCCCACTTTCTCCAGATCAAGGGTGTAGCCATGGGCACTCGCATGGGCCCCAGCTATGCCTGCCTCTTTGTGGGTTATGTGGAACAGTCTATACTCCAAATCTATACTGGCACCACTCCCCAACTTTTCCTCCGCTACATTGACGACTACATTGGTGCTGCTTCCTGCACCCATGCTAAGCTCATCAATTTCATCAACTTTGCTTCTAACTTTCACCCAGCCCTTAAATTCACTTGGTCCATCTCGGATGCTTCTCTCCCCTTTCTTGATCTCTTGGTCTCCAACTCCGGAGACAGACTATCCACTGACATCTTCTACTAACCCACTGACTCCCATAACTATTCCCACCCTGCCCAATGCAAAAATGCCATTCCCTATTCCCAGTTCCTCCGTCTCCACCGCATCTGCTCCCAGGATGAGGCTTTCCATTCCAGACCTTCTCAAATGTCCTCTTTCTTTCAGGGTCGTGGTTTCCCTTCCGGCGTCATCAAAGATGCCCTCACCCGCATTTCCTCCACTTCCCGCACTTCAGCCCTTAACCCATCCTCCCATCACCACAACAGGGACAGGGTTCCCCTTGTCCTCACCTACCACCCCATCAGCCTCCGGATCTAACACATTATCCTCCGCAACTTCCGCCACCTGCAACAGGACCCCACCACCAAGCACATCTTTCCCTCCCTACCCCTCTCAGCTTTTCGCAGGGATCATTCCCTCTGCAACTACCTGGTCCACACGTCCCTCCCCACAGATCTCCCACCTGGCACTTATCCCTGCAAGCGCAAATGCTACACCTGTCCCCACACCTCCCCCCTTACCACCATTCCGGGCCCCAGACAGTCCTTCCAGGTGAGGCAACACTTCACCTGCGAGTCTGCTGGAGTCGTCTATTGCATCCGGTGCAGCCCCCTCTACATCGGCGAGACCCGACGCAGATTGGGGGACCGCTTCGTCGAGCACCTCCGCTCCGTCCGTCACAATAGACAGGACCTCCCGGTTGCCACCCACTTCAACTCTGCCTCTCATTCCCATCTAGATATGTCCATACATGGCCTCCTCTACTGCCATGATGAGGCCAAACTCGGTTGGAGAAACAACACCTCATCTACTGTCTGGGTAGCCTCCAGCCTGGTGGTATGAACATTGAATTCTCCAATTTCCGGTAATTCCCTCCCCCTCCCCCTATCCCAGGTCCCTCTCTGCCTCTCTCCCCTTTCTACTTTCTGCTCCTTTACCTCTACAGTTCTTTCATGCTTATCCCCTCCCCCCTTTATCCTTCCTCTGATTGGTTCTCCACCTGGCACCTCTAGGCCCTACCCCCTCCCCTATCTCTATTACTGGGCTTCGGCCCTCTCTTCCCCTCCATTCTTGAGGAAGGGTCTCGGCCCGAAACGTTGGCTACTCTTTTCTCACGGATGCTGCCTGACCTGCTAAGTTCTTCCAGCATCGTGTACGTATTCTAACTAGTGTTAGTCTCATGCACTTGCATGGCCATTAGACACACACCATGCTTAGACTGATCAATTGTTAAATAGCGTCAGTTCAAATAGCGTCAGTTGAAAATGCAGTGAGTTTTGTCACTAATAGTTGGCAAGAAATGGGCGGTTAGACAATACGGAACTGTTTGCTCACTCTGTTCTCAAGCATTCAGGCCCCAAGATGCCAGAAACAGCCGGGAGTAGAAATGAGCTGGTTTTACTACCTCAACAAGTTAGGAATTGCGAAAAATTTGAAGATATCTTGAATATTATAATGAAAATGAAGACATGGAGGATGCAATCATTGGTAGCATGATATGAAGGCAGTCCATTATCTACACTGGGCTCCTGTGCTAATTTTGTTCATTTACAGTCAATCATAAAAGCATAGCCGATTAATTCCTCTGATAACCATTAGGAACTAAAACACAGTTTTATAGTACTGTAGCGGTATTGGTTCTGTTTGAATTTGTTATGTATTTCATTTAAATATATAAATTGTTACTCAGTAAAGGTAGTTTGTTTTTTAATACTTTTTAACTATTTCTGTGGCATGTGGCCAAGTGGTTAAGGTGTTGGACTAGTGATCTGAAGGTCGTGAGTTCGAGCCCCAGCCGAGGCAATGTGTTGTGTCCTTGAGCAAGGCACTTAACCACACATTGCTCCAGTCCACACAGCTGAAAACAGGTACTGGCAAAATGCTGGGGGTTAGCCTCGTGATAGACTGGCGTCCTATCCGGAGGAAGGGGGAAAGTCTTGTTGGTTAATTATTGTCACATGTATATGGCCTTCAGACACAAAAGCAGAATCAGGCCATTCAGCCTATCAAAGCTCTCCACTATTTAATCATGGCTAATTTACTATCCCTCTCAACCCCATTCTCCTGCCTTCTCCCATAACCTTTGACATCCTGACTAATCAAGAACCTATCAACCTCCACTTTAAATATACCCAATGACTTGGCTTCCATAGCCATCTGAGACAATGAATTTCACATACTCACCAGCCTCTGGCTAAAGAAATTCCCCTTCATCTCTACTTTAAAGGGACATCTTTCTATTCTGGGGCTTTGCCCTCTGGACCTAGACTTCCCACTATTCAAAGCATCCTCTCAACATCCACTCTAGAATAATCCCTCATTCTTCTAAACTCCGATGAGTATAGACACAAAGCCATCAAACACTCCTCATATATTAACTTTGTCCTGACGAAGGGTCTTGGCCCGAAACGTCGACAGTGCTTCTCCCTACAGATGCTGCCTGGCCTGCTGTGCTCCACCAGCATTTTGTGTGTGTTGTTTTCATATATTAACTCTTTCATTCCTGAGATTATTTTCATGAACATTCCCTGGACTCTCTTCAATGCCAGCACATCCTTTCTTAGATAAGATGCCCAAAACAGGAAATGGCGGAAAGCTTGTCGTGCGTCCTATTCGCACAGATACACAGAGCAGCGAGGTACAATAATGTCAAACAGTAACAATGCAGAATAAAGTGTACCCAGAAAGTGCAGTGCCGGTAAACGTTAAAGGACAAGATCAACATGAGGTGGATTGTGAGGCCGAGAATCCATCTTATCATATGATAGATCATTTCAAGGTTCTGAAAGCAGTCCTTAACCCTGGTGTGTGCTATCAAGCTTTTGTAACTTCTGCCCAATAGGACAGGGGAGAAATGAGAAAGTCTGGGGTGGGTGGGGTTTTTGATTAGGCTGGCTGCTTAACTGAGGTAGAGAGAATCCACAGAGGGGAGGCTTCTTCCCGTGATGTGCTGAGCCGTGTCTACAACTTTCTGCGGTCACTAAGAACCCAGCAGCAACAAGGTTTGGATATCCCAATACAATGTATTTATCCGGGACCCTGAGGACTCCTGAAAGTACCGTAGATTCCGGATTTTAAGCCGCTACTTTTTTCCCACATTTTGAACAGCTTTGAACTTTGCGGCCTTTAAAACGGAGCGGCTAATACATGATTTTTTTCATGCCACCTCGTAAACATTTTGCCTCATAACAGTAGACCAATAAAATTGATGAGTAGTTCACAGAGGTCCAATGAAATTGTACGATAAATCAAGCGCACTTTCACAATTAAATTATTGTAAATCAGTCATTTGTACTCACCCTCATCAACATGGAAAACACTCGAAGAAAAGCATTGTGCTGCCTTTATGGCAGTTACTTAGTTTATAATATTTTCGCTTAGAAATTCATTTTCTAGTTAAAGTTAGAAGAGTTTTAACTATATTTGTTTTCTGTACTACATCGCGGGATGCTATGACGTCACACCCGGTTTCGCCGCGTCTTGTGGGAAAAATGCCAGTTTGCGATAAAACGGGACGGAGGGAGGGAGCGCATTACGCGAGCGGCTTTGGATCTGAGCGAACGCTGCTTTTAAGTTAAAGGCGATCAATAACTTTTCCTGGTAGGCTGCAGTATATATATTTTTTACCAGTCGTTAGGAGATATTGGAATGTTGTTCAGTAAAGAAGTATACGCAACGTATATTTAAAAGTAGCCGCGTTAAGGGGACGGTTCAAAAAAAAGCATTTGCAATATGTATTTGTTTTTGTTACCATATGGATTTAATTAAAAGTTAAAAAATCCTCACGTGTAATATCTTTCTGTGTAAATATCTCATATTACAACGTGGGACACCTGCGGCCGAAAATCCGGTGCGGCCTAAAATCCGGTGCGGCCTAAAATCTGGTGCGGCCTGTACAATTAAAAAATTGATTTTATTTCTAAAATTAGAGCCAGCGGCTTTTAATCAGGTGCGCTCTGTAGTCCGGAATCTACGGTACATGAGAAACTGTGCTAATAGAAAGAGGAATTTCAAGGCAGCACTGCACCTTGTCCTGCTAGATAGGAGGCTAATAAAGACCTTTAAGATAGTGTATGTTTATATTGAACTCAATGACACATTAAGCAACATTGTCCAATATTAAACCACGCAGGGGCAAGGACAAGGAAATCTGAATTCTCTCCATGTGACGGAGAGACCCACCCTACCAAATGCCTGCAGATTATTGGTTGCTTTCCACTTATCTCACAGATAGACACAGTCAACAGCACAAAGAGCAAAGTGCAACATGCCTCAAAGCACATTGAAGTTGCTGTTTCGAAATCACAGAAAAGGTCATTTTGATCTTCACCCTGGAGGTTTCAATAGACAGTGTTGATTTAACAATCTCCCACGCGCCCAGAGCCACTGCATTTAATCGAGAGCTACTCACATTGTTTGAACAATGCAACCACTCACACTGCATCGGCCGGCCTCTACCCCACCTGAGGACCCAGCAGTACAGACAACCCCTTCGAACATCGTACTCCACTCCAACAGTCGCAATACTACTACTGTAGGCTTTCACAACTAACACGTCGTGAGGCCTTTCAAGTTTAAGAAAACTGTAACATTTATTGAACTCCAAGACCTGAAGACAAAGCACACTAAAATCCTCTATTTAATTACCTTATCACGTCAGACCAGACACTAAAGTGAACCCAGCTCAATGTTGGTGGCTGGTCTGACGTGATAAGGTAGATCAAATCAGTGAGGTCTGTGCTGGGCAGTGCCCTGGCACCAACACAGCAAGCCCACAACTCATTAACCCTGACTACCATATACGTCAGAGCTCCAGAGGAAGCCACGGGCTCAGGGGGAGAGAAAACAGAAACTCCTTACAAACAGCAACGGAAATTGACGGTGCCTATCCATGAGGTAAGGAGAAAGCAGCCAATAATCTGCATGAATTAACCACGCTGGAGGTGTGAAGCATCGTGCTAACCACTACACAACTGTGCCACCCCAGAGGATATTAGTAACGTTCCACAGAGTCTGAATAAGCCAGAAATGGCATGGTCGCTGATACCTGTGTTTTCAATTCCAATCCTTACTGAAAAGAAAATCTGGAATAGACTTAGCACAGGAAGGGGCAGGCCCTCCAGCCCACAGTACTGTGCCAAGCTGACTAAGCTTTATCTCCTAATCTCTTGTCTCTGTGCACGGTCCCTATCCCACCATTCTCTGTAAATATGTTTGCCTATGCAAGAGCCTCACAGACAGTTCTGTTGTATCTGGCTCCATCAACACCCACAGACGCCGCCACACACTCCCCTCGCACTTCACCTTTCAACCCTGCTATGTGCTTCATTTATCTCTCAGATAATTATATAGAAACTTACCTTAGGTCTTCCTTCACTCCACAGAAAACAACCCAAGTTTGGAAAACATCTCATTATATCGCATGCCCTCTAATCCAGGCTGTGCCCTGTTAAACCTATTCTGCACCCTCTCCCCAGCCTCAGCATCCTTCCTGTAGTGGGGCGATCAGAACCGAATACAATTCTCCGGTTTTATAAAACTTCCCCAATCCTGAACGCAGTGCCTTGACTAACAAGGGCGAGAGTGCCACGTGACCTCTTTTCCACCCCATCGACTTGTGAAGCTGCTTTCTCAGGAAGCTCCCACCTAGACCCAAAATTCATAAGCGACAAGGATGTCCCTGGAACTGGAGGATCTGAGTCACAGGGGAAGGTTTTTCCCTAGAGCACAGGAGATCTGGCAGAGGCGTACAAAATTAGGAGGGATACAGGCAGGCTTTCATCCCCTCAGGCTGGATGAGCCTAGAATTAGAGAGCATGGGTGAAGGGTGAAAGGTGAAAAGTTTAAGGGGAGCGCGAGGAGGAAATCCTTCACTCAGAGCGCGGTGAGTGTGTAATAGGCTGCCAGCAGAAGTGGTGGATACAGGTTTAATTTTAACATTTAAGATAAATGTGGATAGGTACATGGATGTGAGGAGCATAAAGGGCGATCAGATCAGGCAGAAGAACAGTTTGGCATGGACTAGATGGGCCAAAGAGCCTGTTTCTGGGCTGTATGTCTCTATGACTCTGTCCCTCTATACATCATCACTGTTATGAATCCTGTCATTAACTGTGAAATTCCCTCCACCGCTGATACCTGTAGTGTATCATTTCAGCATTTCAATATTTCAGTAACATTGGAGTAATAGTGTAAATATATTGTTTGTTCAAACATTCCTTGTTTGTTTACATAATTCATTATGGGTTATATGTAAAAGTACGCAAATGGCATACATAATTACGCCAACACGTCATATGGGAAGGGGAACGCCTCACTAAAAAAAATCTAAGTAGGCAAATATCCTGGCTCCTGTGTTTTCCTCTCGATTAGTTTCTAGAGTTACAAAGCAAGACAGCACCCACCACTCCGTGTAACAAAAAATCTTGCCCCACACATCTCCTTCCAACTTTCCCCCTCTCACTTTAAATGCAAACCCTCCGGATCTTCCCAAGTGCAGAACTCACCCTTGCTACATATATTTGTAAAGTTACTCTTTCCTTGTGGTGCAAGCTCAGAATCCTTGTACTCAGGACGTGTCCTTGGTAATCCTCTGTTCATAGCTGCTTCTTATCAGTTTGAACACGCTGATACCAGATCCATTTTTCATGACTCAGTTATGGTTTAGAGAAAACCACAGTAAATCATCCATCAAAGCACAAAGCAGAAAGTTATGAATTCCTCAGCAATGTGTTAAATGTTATCATGAATTATTTTAACCAAAAAGGTCATGAAGAGAAACTCAAAGCCAAACGGAGTGGCCGTGGATAAGTTGGTGTCAGCAGCATAGTGACACTCGTGGGCGGCCCAGCAAAAACCTTGCTGATTTGATTTGACAGAAAGTGAAACATTTCACTGCATGTTTCGACGGGCATGTGAGATATAAAGCTAATGAGTTAAAGCTTTTCCAAGGATCGTCACCTAGTCGTGGTGGACAGGCTTGTGAGATCCTGAGTATGATGCTGTCTGGAGCTTAGCTCCTGATAGGGTCACCCATGGCGGTAAGGTCAAAGGGCAATCCAACCAAGACCAAAGCGGTGGAGCTGGCGGAAGATGATGACACATCACCATGGCAGAGAAGGTGGAGGGAGGCTGCATCAGTGAGGGGTCCCCAGTCCTCCTGCACTCCATGCCACTGGACTCCGACCCCGATCTGTCAGGGCCTGTGCATCAGCCTCCCCATGTTAAACAACGTCACACACAGGCGTTCTCCATTAAGGGAACGCAACGCTTTAGGAAAACATCATAGTCATCTTGAGCAATCACACTACTACTGTTAATCTTTTAAAACTCCGTCACACTTGTGGATACAAAACTGTGAATTACTGGCTGTAACGTGACTGAGTGCAGAATGCTATAGTTGCTGGAAAATCTGCAATAAAGCCATAAAGAGCTGAAAATATTCATAAGGTAAGGCAGCATCCACAGAGGTGAAATAACTTTTAAGGTCACTGACCTTTCATATGGTCATTTGTAACTTGAGCAATGGGGCAAAATTGGCTGCTGATGCTGGAAATGTGGAGCAGTTCAGGCAGCATCTATGCAGGGAAATGGACAATCAATTGCTAGTTCAAGGAAATATTGAATTAATAGAGTTCAATCTGGAAAAATGAGAAGAAAGAACAAATTTGAAGGCAGGGTTAATGGCAGGATTCTTAGCAGTGCAGAAGAACCGAGGGACCCTGAGGTTCACATTCATACACCACTCAAAATTGCCACACACAATTTGACAGATGGTTAAGAAGGTGTTTGGTGTGCTGGCCTTCATTAGTTCGGGAACTGAGTTAGGTATTAGGTAACTGAGTTAAGAACCGTGAGGTAATGTTGCAGCTTTATAACTCCGGTTAGACCACACTTTGAGTATTGTGTTCATTTCTGGTCACCTCATTATAGGAAGGATGTGGAAGGTATAGAAACGGTGCAGAGGAGATTTACCAAGATACTGCCTGGATTGGACAGTTTTATGAGGAGAGGGTGAGAAAACTGGCCTTTTCTCTTTAGACCAAAGAAGGATGAGAGACAGCTTGTTTGAGGTGAATAAGGTAAAAGGTATTGTTAGAGCAGACAACCAATGCCTTTTTGCCCAGGCTGGAAATGGCTAATACAAGGAGGCATCATCTTAAGCTGATTGGAGGAAAGTAAAGGGGGATGTCAGAGGTATTTTTTTTGTTACTCAGAGTGGGCAGTGCAGGGGTCCTGCAGATACATGAGGGACATGTAAGACAATCTTAGAAAGGCACACGGATGAAAGAAAAATGGAGGATTATGTGGAGCCTAACTGATCTTGGAGTAGGTTAAAAGGTGAACACATTGTGAGTCCGCACTGTGCATACTGCTCTATGTTCCATCAATCAAAAATTGATCTGTTCAATATCTCCTTTAAAGTACCACTCAAAGTAACACAACAGAAGGACAATAAACTTCAACACTTAGTGCCACTTCAAGACCAGTGAGATATTTGTGTTTTCTTGATGAGACAATACTGAAAGTAACTTCATGTTCTGCCTTCCAAGTCAACTGATTCAGTGGTTCAGTTGTCCCTGAATCTACCCAGGTTTTGTCCTCATTTCCCTAGAGCGGAAAGTGGCAATGGAGGTTGACACAACATTGCGCCTGTGCATAGATCCATGCTTTTCATAACCTGTTACACTGTGCTCCATCACCACAGGCATCCTCTTACCTTGCAAATCCGGGCCACCCTGGTCACCAGCGGCTTTCCATTAAATGCATTCTCTTCCCTCAGCTTCTCCGTGAAGAACAGGTAAATCTTGTCGTCGTCACCCACAGAGCTGTTGACACTCTCCCTCAGTAACACTGAGTCGATGAAGTCTGGCTCTGGAATGAAGAGAGAGAGCAGTGAGCACGCGTAAGAGTCGCTGACTGAGACAAACGCACGAGACACATCAACAGAGGCTGTGAGTGGTGGGTGTGGACCAGCACAGACTCCTTTAAGAGCCAGTCTCATCCCATTCCCAGCGTTCTGTTTCCATTTCACTGAGGTGGATTCAGTGGCTATCCCTCCCCACCATCAGCAGGTGCTGCCTCAAGAAAGTTACATCCATCACCAGGCCAATCCAGATGGTACCTACAGCAGGTACTGACTCAAGATGGCAACATCTGACATCACCGATCCCCACCATCCAGCCCATTCCATCTTCTTGCATCTACCATTGGGCAGGAGGTACAGAGGCCTGAAGTTCCACCCCATAGATTCAGAACAGCTGCTTCCCTTCAACTATTTGATTCTTGAACCAACGGGTTCAACCCTAATCAGCAGAGTACAGCCAAGTTCTGATCACCTGCACTAAAATGGACCTTGTCTTTTTTGTTATGATAGTGTTCCTCTTGTAAAACTTGTAATCAATATAAATTTATGTTTTTCTTGTAAATGCCAGTAGGTACCTGTGACACTGATGTTTTTTTATTGCGCCTGTACTTGTGTATATAGCAATAAACTTGACTTTGTCTTTGATTTTAAACTCGGGACTCTGAACCAGGACAATGAAATGAAGACATAAGAAAGCGGAGATGCTGTAATCTGCAATAATCTGCCAGAAGAGCTCAGCTCAGAGCTCGGAGAAGTTGTTACCCAGTCTGGCAGTCCTAGTCTTCCTGCCGTAGGTGTCAAAGAGACTGTGGGATGGGTGTAGGGATGCTCAGCAATGCCTCAGGCCCTTCGTCGGCAACGCTCCCAGTAAATGGGGAAATAGGGAGGAGGGATCCTGTGTGCAGTTTTTACTGTCCTCTGTAGGGTCTTGCCGTCCAATGCCTTGCAGCTTCTGTACCACACAATGATGCAGTCAGACAGAACAATTGCACCGGTGTTCCTGTAGGAAGTTGTTATGGGGACAGGGAGCCTCGCACACCCCAGGAAGTGTAGACGCTGCTGTGACCAGTGAGGAGGTGTTGTGGGTCCAGGTTAGATCATCCGCTATTTGCACACCAACGAACTTTGTGCTCTTCACTCTCTCCACGGCAGAGCCATTCAGGTGCACTGGAGAGTGGTCAACCTGCATTTTACTCGTGTCTATAATCATCTCTTTAGTCTTGTCGACGTTGAGACTCAGGTCGCTCTCTCCATTTGACAAGCCTGTCTACCTCCTCTCTGTACCAGACTCATCATTGTTGCTGATGAGGCCCATCAGTGAACTTGAGGATGTGGCTGGAGATGAACCGGGCAGGGCAGTTGAGAGCCAGCAGTGGACTGAACACACAACCCTGGGGGCACCAGTGCTCAGCATGACTTAGCTTGAGGTGTTGCTGCCAACTCAGACTGACTGGGGTCTTTCCGTCAAGAAGTTACAGAGAGGAGCGTTGAGTCCCAGCGAGGACAGTTTATCCACCAGCCCCTGAGGTATGATTGTATCAAACACTGAGCTGAAATCGATGAACATCCTGGTCTATAATGCATCGTTTTCTAGGTGGGACGGGATGGTGAGGAGGACCAATGCCACGGCAATATCAGTGGATTGGTTTGACTGGTGGGCAAACTGGAAAAGATCCTATGTAGCTGGAAGCTGGGATTTTGGAAGATTCAATATCAACTGCTCAACTGTCAGACAGACAGACAGACAGACAGACAGACAGACATACTTTATTGATCCCGAGGGAAATTGGGTTTCATTACAGCCGCACCAACCAAGAATAGTGTAGAAATATAGCAATATGAAACCATAAACAATTAAATAATAATAAGTAAGTTATGCCAAGTGGAAATTAGTCCAGGACCAGCCTATTGGCTCAGGGTGTCTGACACTCTGAGGGAGGAGTTGTAGAGTTTGATGGCCACGGGCAGGAATTACTTCCTATGACGCTCAGTGTTACATCTCGGTGGAATGAGTCTCTGGCTGAATGTACTCCTGTGCCTAACCAGTACATTATGGAGTGGATGGGAGACATTGTCCAAGATGGCATGCAACTTGGACAGCATCCTCTTTACAGACACCACCATCAGAGAGTCCAGTTCCACCCCCACAACATCACTGGCCTTGTGAATGAGTTTGTTGATTCTGTTGGTGTCTGCTACCCTCAGCCTGCTGCCTCAGCACACAACAGCAAACATGATAGCACTGGCCACCACAGACTCGTAGAACATCCTCAGCATCGTCCGGCAGATGTTAAAGGACCTCAGTTTCCTCAGGAAATGGAGACGACTCTGCCCCTTCTTGTAGACAGCCTCAGTGTTCTTTGACCAGTCCAGTTCATGATTGATAAAGTGAGTCCAGTGGGCAGTAATCATTCCAGCCAGTTGCCATTGTTCTCTGGCCACTGGAATGACGGTGGCTACCTTGAAGCCTGCAGGGACACTGGACTATTTCAGAGAGATGTCCATTAACACAATGATTTCATCCTGAGTTGTTAGATGAGTTGTAGTGTTTAGGAGAGCTTCCATCATCGGCATTTCCAAACCGGATCTGTGGCACGGTTTTCCTGCCCAGGAGGCTCGGCCAAAGTCAGGAATAATGCATAAATAACAGTAGCAAATTCACTGGAAGACGACAAAGACAAGATGAATAAAGACAAAGAAACTGTGAGTACTAAACTGAAAACTCAAAGTAGACAGAGAGGGAAATTTCCTGACAAGAGCAGCTTATGACACGGTACGATTTATGGTGTGAGAATGAAACTACAAAAATAGCTAAACTACACAGGGCGATACAGTGGCATAGCAGTCAGCACGCTGCCTTACAGTACGCCGGATGTAAGATCGGAGTTCGATTCCCGCTGTTGTCTGTACGGATTTTACAGTACGCCGGGTGTAAGATCGGAGTTCGATTCCCACTGTTGTCTGTATGGGTTTTACAGTACACCGGGTGTAAGATCGGGGTTCGATTCCTACTGTTGTCTGTATGGGTTTTACAGTACGCCGGGCGTAAGATCGGAGTTCGACTCCCGCTGTTGTCTGTATAGATTTTACAGTACGCCGGGTGTAAGATCGGGGTTCGATTCCTACTGTTGTCTGTATGGATTTTACAGTACACCGGGTGTAAGATCGGGGTTCGATTCCCGCTGTTGTCTGTACGGATTTTACAGTACGCCGGGTGTAAGATCGGGGTTCGATTCCCGCTGTTGTCTGTACGGATTTTACAGTATGCCGGCTGTAAGATCGGAGTTCGATTCCTACTGTTGTCTGTACGGATTTTACAGTACGCCGGGTGTAAGATCAGGGTTCGATTCCCGCTGCAGTCTGTACGGATTTTACAGTACACCGGGTGTAAGATCGGGGTTCGATTCCCGCTGTTGTCTGTACGGATTTTACAGTACGCCGGGTGTAAGATCGGAGTTCGATTCCCACTGTTGTCTGTATGGATTTTACAGTATGCCGGATGTAAGATCAGGGTTCGATTCCCGCTGTTGTCTGTACGGATTTTACAGTACGCCGGTTGTAAGATCAGGGTTCGATTCCCGCTGTTGTCTGTAAGGATTTTACAGTACGCCGGTTGTAAGATCAGGGTTCGATTCCCGCTGTTGTCTGTAAGGATTTTACAGTACGCCGGGTGTAAGATCGGAGTTCGATTCCCGCTGTTGTCTGTACGGATTTTACAGTACGCCGGTTGTAAGATCAGGGTTCGATTCCCGCTGTTGTCTGTATGGGTTTTACAGTACGCCGGTTGTAAGATCAGGGTTCGATTCCCGCTGTTGTCTGTAAGGATTTTACAGTACACCGGGTGTAAGATCGGAGTTCGATTCCCGCTGTTGTCTGTACGGATTTTACAGTACGCCGGGTGTAAGATCGGAGTTCGATTCCCGCTGTTGTCTGTAAGGATTTTACAGTACGCCGGGCGTAAGATCGGAGTTCGATTCCCGCTGTTGTCTGTATGGATTTTACAGTACGCCGGGTGTAAGATCGGAGTTCGATTCCTGCTGTTGTCTGTAAGGATAGTGTACATTCTCCCCATGACCGTGTGGGTTTGCCCCGGGTAAAAGCTCTACAGCTTCATGATCACCTGGTTGTGCACAGCTCCAGGGGCCCAGGGTGGATTCTGACGTCTGATTTGTACACTCCCCAATGACCAAGCGAGACTCTTCCAGAGGTGCTCTGTTTGCTCCCAACATCCCAAAGAGGTCAAATGGCCATTGGAAATCAGCCCTAGTATTTGTAGATAGTAAGGGGATTGTTGGACCGTAGAACATTGCCTTAGATGTGTCTATCTAAGAGCCTTTTAAACTCCTCTGGTCTGTCTGCTGCCATCACCATCCAGGCACAGTCCGCTCTCTCACCTGCCCGGCACATCTTCAAATGTACCTCCCCCCCACCACTTACGTTCTGGCAACTCATCATCAATGTTAATCGATTTAATTCCCCTGCTGCTGCAATGGGACTGGATCCCACACCTTTCACTCTGGCCTCAGGAGTACTACTGCAGACAAAGAATGTCTTTCCGTTCTTCGTGCACGGCCCAGAATTGGAAATGAGAGCACTACAATTAATCCGGATTCTGGTTGGAAACTCATGTCGAGGGCCAGCCTACAGCCTGCTGGATAAGGCTGGGCCTCAGCTCAAACACGACGTGAAAGGGGAGCACTTCACACTATCGTCTGATAGGCTTGGCTTTGGGAGCCTCACACTCAGCTCCGGGCTCAGGAATGTCTCTGCTGTGCACAGAGACTAATAATGTGATCAGCTAAATCACAAAGGAAACATTAAACAGATATTCACAAGGGCAAATGTGCTCAGAGAGAGTCAGAGGAAGGGGATTACACTATCTCCCTTTGAACAGAGCTTCCCCAGAGAAGAGCATTACTAAAACTACCCTTAATTACACAGATAACCCAATCTTATCATATATTTAAACTCAAATATAATTACATAAAATTATACCAGTTTTCTACTACAGCATATTTTCATTTCATGTGTTTAGTGTCGAATCCATCATTTCCTCTATCATTTATCTTTGAAACCATTATCCAATTAATTACTTCATCCACATGCACATTGTCCACACTTCCGGATTTACTCTCCTTTCAAGAGTGTATCGCACTCCCTTTTAAAAGTTACTGATGATGATATGGCTCTGTAGGCTATGTAGAAGAGTCCATGTTCCAAGCTTCCCTGGTAATGCTCTTGAACTCTTCCTTCAGTACGCTGACACCTGCATTGGTGCTGCTTCCTGCACCCATGCTGAGCTTGTCAATTAAATCAACTTTGTCTCCGACTTCCACCCTGCCCTTTAAGTTCACTTGATCCATTTCTGACACGTCCCTCCCCTTTCTAGCTTTCAAGGAGCTGGTGGTGGACCTGAGGAGGGCTAAGGCACCGGTGACCCCTGTTTCTATCCAAGGGGTCAGTGTGGACATGGTGGAGGATTACAAATACCTGGAGATACGAATGGACAATAAACTGGACTGGTCAAAGAACACTGAGGCTGTCTACAAGAAGGGTCAGAGCCGTCTCTATTTCCTGAGGAGACTGAGGTCCTTTAACATCTGCCGGACGATGCTGAGGATGTTCTATGAGTCTGTGGTGGTCAGTGCTATCATGTTTGCTGTTGTGTGCTGGGCAGCAGGCTGAGGGTAGCAGACACCAACAGAATCAACAAACTCATTCGTAAGGCCAGTGATGTTGTGGGGGTGGAACTGGACTCTCTGACGGTGGTGTCTGAAAAGAGGATGCTGTCCAAGTTGCATGCCATCTTGGACAATGACTCCCATCCACTCCATAATGTACTGGTTAGGCACAGGAGTACATTCAGCCAGAGACTCATTCCATCGAGATGTAACACTGAGCGTCATAGGAAGTCATTCCTGCCTGTGACCATCAAACTTTACAACTCCTCCCTTGGAGTGTCAGACACCCTGAGCCAATAGGCTGGTCCTGGACTTATTTCCACTTGGCATAATTTACCTATTATTATTTAATTATTTATGGTTTTATATTGCTATATTTCTACACTATTCTTGGTTGGTGCGACTGTAACGAAACACAATTTCCCTCCGGATCAATAAAGTCTGTCTGTCTGTCTGTCTTCCTCTTTTGAGACAAACTGTCAACCAACATCTTCTGTAAACCCAACACTTCCCATGATAATATTGACTATGCCTCTTCCCTCTGTGAACATGCTATTCCCTTTTCTCAGTTCCTTTGCCTGTTCCCAGGATAAGGCTTTCTTTACCAGGACATCAGAGAGGACAAAGGACAGGGTCTCCCTTCCTCCATTATTGATGCTACACTCACTCACATTCACGAACATCCACACTCACCCCATCTTCCCATCGCCTTAACAGGGATAGAGTTCCTCTTGTCCTCACCTACCACTCCCTGAACCTCCACATCCAACTCATCATCCTCCTCAACGTCTGCCATCTCCAAAGGCACCCTACCACCAAACTCCCTCCACTTTTTGCAGAGATCACTCGTCCCTCCCCAGCCCCAGCACGATTCCCTTCAGCCTACGTGCTGCACCTACCCATTCACCTCCATTCAGGGCCCCAAACAATCCTTCCAGGCGAGGCACCAGTGCACCTATAAATCTGCTGGGTCATCTGTTGCGTCTGGAGCTCCTGATAAGGACTCCTCTATATCAGTGTGCCCTGTCGTAAGTTGGGGGGCGGTTTGTAAGTACCTCCTTTTCATCCGACAAAAGCGGAACCTCCCAGTGGCCAAGCATTTTAATTCCCATTCCCATTCTGACATATCAGTCCATGGGCTCCTCTTGAAGTTCATCTTGCCAAGATGAAGTCATTCTTGAGGTCGAGGAGCAACACCTTATATTCCATCTCGACAGCCTCCAACCTGATGGAATGAATATCGATTTCCCCTTCCGATAAAACAACTGCTGCCCAACCTCCCCTCTTCTTCTATTCCCCACTCTGTTCTTTTACCTCTTCTTACCTATCACTTCCCCCTGGGTCCCCTCCTCCTTCCCTTTCTCCCATGGTCCACTCTCCTCTCCTATCAGATTCCTTCCTCTCCAGCCCTTTACCTTTCACACACACCTGGTTTTACCTATCAACTTCTAGCCATCCTCCTTCCCTTCCCCCACCTTTTCATTCTGGTCTTCCCTCCATTTCCAGTCCTGATGAAGAGTCTCGGCCCAAAACGTCGACTGTTTATTCATTTCCACAGATGCTGCCTGGCCTGCTGAGTTTCTCCAGCATTTTCTGTGTGTTGCTCTGGATTTCCAGCATCTGCAGACTTTCTCAAGTTTGTGACAATATATATAACGAGAACTTAATCATCTCTCTGCTCCCAGACCTGGGCAACTGGATCCTCAATTTCCTCAGTTACAGACCCCAGTCAGTACAGATTGGCAATGTTTCCTCCACACCAGCGTCTATGTGCTAGGCCACCTGCTCTACTTGCTTTATACCTATCACTGTGTGTGTAAGTACAACTAAATGTGGTAACACTCCAGAAACAGGACCTTTGGCCGAACCATTAACCTACCCGCACTGGGACCATAGCCCTCCATACCTCTGTCATGGGGTAGATCCCAGTCATGTTCCCCTTAAAACTTTCACCTTTCACACTTAGCCCATGACCTCTAGTTCTAGTCTCACCCAACCTAAATGGAAAAAGCCTATCTATAGATATTTACCCTATCTATACCCTTCATAATTTTGTACATCTCTATCAAATCTCCCCTCAGCCTCCACACTCTAGGGAATAAAATCCTGACCTATTCAACCTCCCCTTATAACTCATGTCCTCAAGTTCTGGCAACATCCTTGTAAATTTTCACTGCACTCTTTCAATTTTATTTACATCAGGTAGGTGCCAGCTGGTGACGTAGTGACATCAGCGCTGGACGTCGGGGCGAGAGGTCCCGAGTTCGAATCCAGCTGGTGATCTCTTAAAAAAACTCACTTGGCAGAAGCCACTCCTGTAACTTCCCAATATGTCAGAGCAGCGTGGAAGGAAATCGTCCGCTACCTGGAAATAATTCTGGATGCGACATACCTACCTACTCCAAATTAGGCCTTGACAACTTCAACATAACACCTCACCTCATGCTGTATTTAAGTTTGCTGAGGACCGAATGAAAGATGGTGAAGAACTGGCCTGGGGGGCGGGGGGGGGAGAGGGAGATCTGCCTGAATGGTGTCACAAAAACCTTTCACTGAAAGTCAGCAAGATCAAATATCTGATTATCGGCAACAGAAGGAAGAGGCTGGAGTTCCATGAGGCAGTCCTCATTATGGGATCAGAGGTGGAGAGGGTCGATAACTATAAATTCCTTTGCATTATCAGAGAAACTGTCCTGGGACCGGCATCACAAAGGCACGTCACTGCCTCTGCTTCCTGAGAAGTTTTCCTAGGCTTCGCATGTCAACTAAAAGTTTGACAAACTTGTTTAGATGCAGAGAGGAGAGTATCCTAACTGTTTGCCTCGTGGCCTGGTATGAAAGCAGGCATGGAAAAGTCTGCAGAAAGGGGTGGAAACAGCTGAGTCCGTCACAGGAGAAGCCCACTCCATCATTGAGCAAACTGACATGGAGCATTGCCACAAGAAAGAATCATCCATCATAAGGACCCCCACCACCCAGGCCATGCTCTCCGCTCGTTATTACAATCGGGAAGGAGCTACAGAAGCCTCAGGGACCACACCAGCGGTTCAGGAGCCGCTATTACACTACAATCATCAGGCTCCTGAATCGATTCTGATAACTTCACTCACTACAACACTGTGCTGATTCCACTACCCACGGACTCACTTTCAGGGACTCGATATCTCACAGTCTCAGTATTATTTCTTTATTTGCACAATTTGGTTTATTTTGCACATCAGCTGTTTGTCGGTCTTTATGTGCAGTTTTTCAAAATTCTATAGTATATTTTATTTTTCTCTAAATGCCCACAAGAAAATAAATCTCAGGGTAGCGTATGGGAAGATGTATGTAGTTTGATAATAAATTTGAGACCTTGGATACATATTGCAGTCATTAATATGGAACTGGTTACTCTCAGTGACTGCACTGGAATGAAACTCCAGTTGTAAATGGCCATCAGACAGATGCTGCAAAACAATGTAAATAAGCATAACATTTTTGGAAGAAATTAAACAGAACCAGTTTTTACTTACACAAGAATTCTTTCAGCTCTTGTAATGCGTTTGTTTTCTATATTCTGCAGTACGTTCCAATCTAACACCAGACGCGTTACAGTGTGCACAGACTTGTTAGTAACCGAGCCTCGTGTGAAAGCCCAAACATGCATCGGCTTGCATCGTGCCAAGAGCTGCAAGCCTCTTCTGACAGAGGGCATCAGGAGTTTAACGCAGCCCTCCTGTTGCGGATGTGGTCCAGTGCTCCCGTGAGCTAAGGTAAGGGGACACTGCGACCTTCCGGAATAGAATGTGCTGGAAACATTCGGCTTCTAGGGTTGCTGCCTCCCATGGTCAATCCTGACCTTCAGTGCTGACTGTGTGGAGTTCGCTAGTTCTCCATGGCTGCAAGGGTTTTCCCAGGACATCCGGTTTCCTACCACATCCCAAGGAGGTGCATGTTAGTGGGCTGGTTGGCCTTAAATACCCTTAGTGTGTGGGTGAGTGGTAGAATCTGGGGGGAGTTGATAAGAAATGGTGGGGGGTGGTATGGTATTAATGTAATATTGGTGTAAACTGGGTTGGTACCCACTCGCTACCGAATAGGTCTGTTTGCAAGCTTATTGGCGTTCTTAGAGAGAGAATGCACTCTACTGGAGAGTCATGACCTAGTTCTCTCTCCACGGATGCTACCTGGCTTCCTGAGTGTTTCCTACATTTTCTATTTTTGGTGAAGTTTCGCACCTTCTCTCAGAAAGATGACAGCGTTACTGAATGACTGAACTGTCCTCCTTACCATTCAACAAGTCAGGAATAGAGTCGTCCATCCTGAACGAACGGTCCTGGAAGTTCCGTTTGATATCCGCCTGTCTGCTTTGGAACCCATAGAGCGTGGCAGTGTAGATTTTATTGTCTGTGAGAAAGCAGAATTTGGACATTTGAATCATTAACAATGTTAATGTTCTACTAGAAACTTGAAAACAACTTCAGAAGTGCGTGATTGATCTTGAGAGCTGTAAGGAATAATTCTGGGAAGCAGGTGTTCATGACGGATGGGCAAAGGCTCCTCCAATTTAACCCTTCACTGCCCCGAAATGCCACGGTATTCCATCCTATCAGGGTAATTCCCTGCGTTCCACCCACTGTGCTCCCTGTCTTCTCCACCACCTCAACCTCCGCACCTCTTTGCCTCAGTTCTGATGATGGGTCCCGGACCTCAAACAGATGTTGTCTGACCTGCTGAGTTGTTTCACTTCTTCCTCATTTTATTTCAGACTTCCAGCGTTAATTAAAATTAATTGATTGATTTTCACTCCAGCTGGAATCTTCCACTGACTCACAAAACTGGCATTCTCCCATAACGTAACCTGTTCGTCCCATACACCCTTTAACTCACCCCAGATTTTACCACTCACACACGAGGGGCAATTTTCCAGTGGCCATTTAACCTTCCAGCTCATATGCCGTTGAGATTTGGGAAGCACCAGCAGTCCCAGGGAAAGCCACATGGTCCACATGGATCAAACCCGGATCGTTGGAACTATTGGGCAGTAGTCCTGGCAACTAGTCTAGCGTGACAGCGCCTCCCAAACCCATGACCTCTGCCACCAAGTAGATATTTTCTGCATGGACTTGAGCAAGCATTTGACAAGGTCCCACATGGGAGGATGGTCGGGAAGGTTCAGTTGCTTGGCATTCAGAATGAGGTAGTAAATTGGGTTAGACATTGGCTTTGTGGGAGAAGCCAGAGAGTGGCAGTGGATGGTTGGCTCTCTGACTGGAGACCTGTGACTAGTATAGCTTCCCTGGGATTGCTGCTGGGTCCGTTGTTGTTTATCATCTATATCAACTGTCTAGATGATAATGTGGTTAATAGGATCAGCAAATTTGCAGAGGGACACCAAAATTGGGGCATAGTGGACAGCGAGGAAGACTATGAAAGCTTGCCGTGGGAGCTGGACCATCTGGAAAAGTGGCAGATGGGATCTAATGCAAGTGTGAGCTGTTGCACTTTGGGAAGACCAACCAGGGTAGGTTCAACACGGTGAGCGGAAGGGCACTGAGGAGTGTGGTAGAACAAAGGGATCTGGGAATACAGGTACACAATTCATTGAAAGTCACGACACAGGTAGGTAGAAAGTTTCTGGCACAATGCCTCATAGATCATAAAAACACAGGAGCAGGAGTCAGTCATCTAGCCCGTCAAGCCTGCTCCGCCATTCAATAAGATCATGGCTGATCTGGCCATGGACTCATCTCCACCTACCCGCCTTTTCCCCATAACCCTTAATTCCCCTTAGTACTGAGTGAAGGAGTTGGGATGTTATGTTGAAGTTATATAAGAAACCGGTGAGGCCTAATTTGGAGTAGTTTTGGTACACAGATTTGGTCACCCACCGACAGGAAAGATGTCAAGAAGATTTACAAGGATGTTGCCAGGACTGGTGGACCTGAGTTACATGGAAAGGTTGAATAGGTTAGGACTTCATTCCTTAGAATATGGGAAGATTTGATAGAGCTACGAGGGGTGATTGATATGTTCGTGGCCTAGGGTAGAAGGAGTCAATTTTAGAAGACCTCGCACATTTATTTTTCAACATAGTCCCCTCCTACATTTACACACTTAGTCCAGCGGTCGTGGAGCATACGGATCTTGGACCTCCGGAAAGAGTCCACAGATGGGTGATTGATAAGTTCATGGCCTAAGGTAGAAGGAGATGAGTTATACAGCTCTCGTTGCATGCACATGCAGGTCAACTCTTTGAGTGATTATGCAGAAAGTTTGAAGTTAATAACTCATCTCCTTCTACCCTAGGCCACGAACTTATCAATCACCCCGATGAGTTAGTAACTTCAAACTTTCTGCATAATCACTCAAAGAGTTGAACTGCATGTGCATGTAAAGGGAGCTGTATAACTCATCTCCTTCTACCTTAGGCCACAAACTTATCAATTACCCCTGCTGTGGACACTTTCTGGAGGTCCAAGATCCGTATGCTCCACGACCGCTGGACTAAGTGTGTAAATGTAGGAGGGGACGATGTTGAAAAATAAATGTGCTAGGTTTTCTAAAATTGACTCCTTCTACCTTGGGCCACAAACATAACAATCACCCCGGTATACAAAGTTATGAGGGGTGTAGATAGGTGAAAAGTTTAATGGGAACATGATGGCAACACCTTCACTCAGGGGGTTGTGAGAAAGTGGAGCGAGCTGCCAACGCAAGTGTCTGCAAATCAATTTCCACATTTAAGAGAAGTTTGGACAGGTACACGGATGCTAAGGGTTTGGAGGGCTGTGGTCCCAACACAGGTCAGTGTAGGCAATTTAAATGGTTCAGCATGGACTAGATGGGCTGAAGGGCCTGTTTCTAAGCTGTAGTGTTCTATGACTGTGTGACTGTAAGGAAGGACAAGGACAGCAGGCTCAGGTGAACACCACCTATCCCTCTCCACTCTTCGTTGTGTTGGATTGGGGTTGAAATGGTTGTTTTCCTCATGTTCAACTTTCTCTACGCTTGCTTATATGTTCATGTGGTTACCTGTTTGTCTGTAAATACTCTGTGAGTTTTCAGTAATTGTAGCAGAGCCGGTTCTGTGGTTTCTCTGCAGCCGGCCACACCACTGAACCCAAGAACGTAACACCAGAAGACATCCGGAGCAGAACTGGCCTGTTCAGCACACCGAGTCCACTCTGTCAGTAAATCGTGGCTGACTTGCCTTCCCCCTCAACCCCATTCTCCTGCCTCTTTCACATGTTTGAAGCCCTTACTAATCAATCTTGCTTTAAATATACCCAATGGCCTCCATAGTTGTCTGTGGCAATTAATTCCACAGAACCACCACATTCAGGCTGAAAACTTTTCTCCTTGTCCTTGTTCTAAAAGAACATTCTTTTATTCTGAGTCTGTGCCCTCTGGTCCTAGACTCTCCTGCTACGGAAACATCCTCCACGTCCTCCCTATCTAGGCTTTGCAACATTCAATAGGTTTCAAGTCCAGTGAGTCGTCAAACACTGCTCATCTGTTAACCCTTTCATTCCCAGGATCAACCTCCTCTGGACCGTCTCCAGTTCCAGCACATCCCTTCTCGGTTACGGGACCCAAAACTGCTGACAAGACTCCAAATATGGTCAGACAAATGCCTTATCCCAGTCCAGTCGAAATGAATGCTTACGCTACATTTGCCGTTTCTTATTACTAACTCACCTTTAGGCAATCGTGCACTAGAACTCCCAAACCCCTTTCCACAGGCTGCCCCTTATCAATGAGGTTTCTCTAATCAAACTAGTTTTTAGTATAATGTGACCACAACTTATCTCTTTGTCTCCTTTCCCTCTTTCTGGCAGTAGAGTGAATTGGTTACTGTTACTGGCAGAGGATGGCATGAACATTGACTTCTCTAACTTCCGTTAATGCCCCTCCTCCCCTTCTTAACCCATCCCTGACATATTTAGTTGATTGCCTGTTCTCCATCTCCCTCTGGTGCTCCCCCCCCCCCTTTCTTTCTCCTGAGGCCTCCCGTCCCATGATCCTTTCCCTTCTCCAGCTCTGTATCACTTTCGCCAATCACCTTTCCAGCTCTTAGCTTCATCCCACCCCCTCCGGTCTTCTCCTATCGTTTCGCATTTCCCCCTCCCCCCACTACTTTCAAATCTCTTACTATCTCTCCTTTCGGTTAGTCCTGACGAAGGGTCTCAGCCCAAAACATCGACAGCGCTTCTCCCTATAGATGCAGCCTGGCCTGCTGTGTTCCACCAGCATTTTGTGTGGTTACTGTTACTTCTTTGTTATCAACCCCAATAAAATGGCTGTAACCATACATTTCATTCTTGCCTTCTGAAAAACCTTCTGGACATGATCTCTAGGTCCAACAGCTGTCAGTGTCCGAACCCTGGAACTCCGTGCCCAGGAGCATCGTAGAAGCAACCTCACAAGGATGGTGTGAATGTGGAAGCTTTAGAGAGAGTGCAGGGGAAATCTGCCTGGATTGGAGAGCGTGTCTTACGAGGAAAAGTTGAGTGAGTTAGGGCTT
This sequence comes from Hemitrygon akajei, assembly GCF_048418815.1. Taxonomy (NCBI): domain Eukaryota; kingdom Metazoa; phylum Chordata; class Chondrichthyes; order Myliobatiformes; family Dasyatidae; genus Hemitrygon; species Hemitrygon akajei. Next base: position 7,766,025 of record NC_133146.1, read on the forward strand.
TTCTCTTTGAAGAGGTGACTTGATAAAGAGGCAGAGATAGAGTGGATAATCAACGTATTTTTCCCAGGAGGGCGATAGACAACATTGTTAGAGGAAGGTTTTTGTTTTTACACAAAGAGTGATGGGCGTCTGGAATGCACTGTTGTGAATGGGTATATTCGGGGCATTTAAGAGACTCTTAGCAGGACAAGTGGCAAGCTGTGTGGGAGGGTAGGGTTTGATTGATCATGGAGGAGGTTAGAAGGCCAGCACAACATTGTGGGCCGAAAGGCCTGTACTGTTCTATGCTATATGTTTAAAGACGCAGTGGGTGAAGGAGGTGGCTCAGCACCATCTTCCCAAGGGTGATCAGGGATGAGCATTAAATACCGCGGGTGACACAGTACGGCTGACCTAACACTGTTATGGCACCAATAACTGGGGTTCAATTCCCGCTGCTGTCTGTAAGGTTTGTATGTTCTTCCTGTGAGCACGCGAGCTCTGGTTTCTTCCCACCTTCCAAAGGCTTAGGGTTAGGGTTAGTAAGTTGTCGGCGTGCTACAGAAACGCAGTGACTCCAGCACAATCCGGAGTAACACACACACAATTCTGGACGAACTCCAGCACAATCCGGAGTAACACACACACAATTCTGGACGAACTCCTGCACAATCCGGCGTAACACACACACAATTCTGGACGAACTCCTGCACAATCCGGCGTAACACACACACAATTCTGGACGAACTCCTGCACAATCCGGCGTAACACACACACAATTCTGGATGAACTCCAGCACAATCTTTGCTGATTTGATTGATGCAAACTAGGCGCTTCGCTGTATGTTTTGATGTTTCAATGTTCATGTGACAAATAAAGCCCATCTTTAATCTTTAAATGCTGGTCCTGTCAATTACAACCAAAGCCTTTAAAAAAAGGATAAATAAAAATTCACGTGTTTGTAGGTAAGAAGCCACAGCTATTGAAACAAGTCCTGGTGAGATTGGGGAATGTCTGCTACAACTGTTTAAAAGGAATATGAAGCTTAAATCAGTTCTGGCATACATGGACCTGATTAAACAGAACAGACGAGCTGCAGAGACCAGCAGTAGGGGAAGAGGGAATACTACGCATTCATTTCAATTTTGCACCTTTGTATTAAGCACAATGGGAGTAACACTTCAGCCGGGAGCTCAGCCCACTCAGAATATCTCCCCGAATCTCAAGTGCAAGATGGATGCAATTTTACAGCCTTTTATTAAGGGCAGGCACTGCCTTAATTTCTAATTCTTGCTTCCTGGGGCACAATAAAAATTGCTATCAGCTTTTCCTGATGTAAAACTGAAATACAAAAACGCAGCTGAGGATATGACCAATGATTCCCACTCACCAACAATGAGGCCCGTGTATCCAACGGCGGGGTCATAAGGACATCTCTCTTTTCCCTCAAAGGTAGCCGATAGGGTGAAGCTTTTAATCTCCTTTATGGGATGGCGAGGCGGGTGAGAGGAAGGAATAAAATCAAAGTAATCAGTACAACTGGAGATAGAACACCTCGGACCCCTCAGCCCACGATGCCGTTCCCATCTTATAACCTATGATCAACTCTATCATCTATGATTGTGATCAATCTACCCCTTCCTCCGAGACAGCCCTTTATTTTTCTGAGTTTCTTAAACGCTTCTAATGTTTCTGCCTCTACCACCTCCTCCCGGCAGGATGTATCACTCACCCGCCACTCCCTGTGTAAAAAACTTACCACTAACACCCCTCGTATACTTTCCGACATTGTTATGCCCCTTCGCGTTAGACATTTCCTCCCCGAGTGGCTGTCCACTCCATCTCTGCCTGATTTGTCATCTTGTACACCTCTATCAAGTCACCTCTTTCGCTCCAAAGAGAAAACCTCCAGTTCGCTAAACCTATCCTCGTAAGACACGCTCTCTAATCCAGGCAGCACCCTGGCAAATCTCTAAAGCTTCCACCTCCTCCCCATACTGAGGCGACGTGCGGTGAAGGAGAAGGTAATTCTAACAATGCTGGAAGAAATACTTACAATGTAGGCACATTGAGGATAAAATGCATAGGTGCCACAGGTGAGTAAGTGTGTTCCATTGAATCTTTGCAGAAAACGAATGTAGTTATAACAGTCCATCTATAAAGAGCAGAGTATAGGTCAGTATTTAACTTTCCAGGAGTTTATCTCAATATGCCAGCATCTATCACTGACAACTTCCATCTACATCTTTTGATGTGCAGAATGTTCCAACATGCTTTAGGGGAGCACCTTAAAGCAAAATTTGACAATAATTATCTGAGGAGGTGTGACAATGGGTCAACAGGCCCACAGTCAAGGGGTTAGGCTGTAAGGCCTATCCTAAAGGCCGAGAAAGGTTTGGGAAATAACTCCAAGGGGCTGAATTGCCTCCCAATGAAAATTTCCACAGCTGAGGTCAAATTTGGTACCTGGGAGTGATGGAAAAATTAAAACAGGAGCTGTACAAGAGGCCAGAGTCGAAGAGAGCTGTAAACCATGGAAGGCTTTAACAGCTTATCAGGTGATTGAAAGATACAATTAAGAAAACACACACAAGATATCCTAGATGTGGAGTGGAGCCCGAGCCCAGGCCAGTGTAGTGTGGTGAATGACGAGGGTGATGGGTGGACAGGTCACAGGGAGAAATGTGCAAGCTTACGTGGGCTAATCCAGTCCCATACCTCGTTCCTCCGCTTATTTAGACAATTCACTTTTTTGTCAGGTACGGTTTGCCACGGCACCTGTGAACACAATAACATGGCAGCAGGTTAGAGCAGCAGGTGAAGATCCCCGTGCAGAATTCACTGAGGGGCCGCAGTCTGCACCCAAGTACTCAGACTGTCAACAAGCCCCGCCCTGCCCGCTCCTGGTCGGAGGCAGCTGAAATGCAGATCACTCTGAGGAAACAGAGATCTGCCAGCTACCCCTTCCCCACGCAGGCTGTACAGGCTGCATCAAATCTATCTGGGTTCACAGAATGAAAAACCGTAAGACACAGAAACAGAAATAGGCCATTCGACCCACTGATTTCAGTATGGCTGATCTATCTCTCAACCCCATTCTCATGCATTCCCTCTGATGCCCTGACTAATGAAGAAGCTACCAATCTCTGCTTTGAATATAGTAATACTCAATGACTTGGCTTCTACAGCCGTCTGTGGCAATGAATTCCACACACCCGTTGGCTACAGTAATCCCTCCTCATCTCTGCTCTAAGTGGGTGTCCCTCCATTCTGAGTCTATGCCCTCCAGTCCTAGACTCCTCCTCTACAGGAAACATCCTCTCCACATCCACTCTATCTAGGCTTTTCGATATTCCCTAAGTTTCAACGAGACCCCCTCTTTCATACCCAGAATTATTCTCTTCGGGAGTCTCTCCAATGCCAGCACATCTTTTCTGAATAAGGGGTTGAAAACTGCTCACAATACTCCAAGGGCAATCTGACCAATGCCTTACAAAGCCTCAGCATTACACCCCTTGCTCTAGTCTTCTCGAAATTAACGTATACATCGCATTTGCCTTTTATCACCACAGACTCAACCTGCAAATTAACCTTCTGGGAATCCTGACAAGGTCTCTCTAGTTCCTTGGCACCTTAGAGTTTTGAATTTTGAAAACAGTCTATGCCTTTATTTCTTCTACCAAAGTGCATGAACATACACTTCCCTACACGATATTCCATCTGCTCCTTCTTTGCCCATTCTCCTAATTTGCAGAGGCCCTGCTTCCTGAACATTATCTGTCCCTCCACCTATCTTCCTATCATCTGCAAACTTGGCCACAAACCTGTCAGTTCTGTCATCTAAATCATTCATGTATAGTGTGAAAAGAAGCAGTCCCAATGTGGACCCCTTTGGAACGCCACAACTCACCGGCAGCCAACCAGAATAGGTCCCCTTCATTCCCACTCTTTGCCTCCTGCCAGTCAGCAAATCTTCTATCCATGCCAGTATCTCTCCTGAAATATCATGCCTCAAGTGCAGCAGCTTGTCAAACCCTTCTGCAAATCCACATAAACAACAGCCACCAATTCTCCTTTGTATATCCTGCTTGTTATTTCTTCAAAGAATTCTAACTGATTTTTCAGGCAAGATTTTCTGTTGAGGAAACCATGCTGACTTTGGCCTATTTTATCGTGTGCCTTCAAGTACCCCGAAATCACATGCTTAGCATTCAACTCCAACATCTTCCCAACCACTGAAGGCAGGCTAAATGGCCGATACCTTCCTTTCTTCTGCCTCTTTCCCCTCTTGAAGTTCGGAGTGACATTTGCAATTTTCCCATCCTCCGGAACTATTCTAGTATCTGACAATTCTTCAAAGATCATTACTAATGCCTACACAATCCTTTCAGCGACCTATTTCTGAACCTGGGGCCTAGTCCATCTGGTCCAGGTGACTTCAGACCTTTCAGCTTCCCAAGAACCTTCTTCTTAGTCACAACAACTTCACTACATACTTCCAGCATACTTTAGTGTTTTCCACAGTGAAGACTAATGCAAAATACTTATTAAGTTAGTCAGCCATTTCTTTGTCCCCTATTGCCACCTCTCCAGCATCATTTTCCAGCAGTCCGATATCCACTCTCATCTCTCTTTTACTCTTTATACGTCTGGTATCCTCTTTTATATTATTGGCTAGCTTAACTTCACATTTCATCTTTTATCTCCTAATGACTTTAGTTGCCTTCTGTTGGTTTTTAAGAGATTCCCAATCCTCTGATTTTTGCTCTATCGTATGCCCTCTCTTTGGCATTTATATTGTCTTTGATTTCCCCTGTCGGCCATGGTTGCCTCATCCTCCCTTTAGATCACTTTCTCCTAAGGATTCCTCTACCTTAGGCTCCCTAATCAAAAAGTGCAGGAGATCAGTTCTCAAAAAGGAATTCATTCTGTGTCAACGAACAGCAAACTTCAGTGCTAGAAGCTGGCATACCATTGCTGCTACCAGTGAGGTGTAAGCAAGAGACACTGGCCTTGTTAGCGATGTCCGAACTCAATGAGAAGAGCCTCGGTCTGCAGAGCAAGGGCAGTGAAGTGGGACTGATCGGGGAGTTCCTCTAACAAGGCTGGCACACTCAAAAAGGGCCAAGGGTCTTCTCCCGCACATTACGATTCTGTAAAACGTGATCCTTACCATTTTCACAGGGCTGCCATTGATGTCTCCCGTACTGAGAGCAAAGACGGCCTCTCTTGCTCCAACATAAAGGACCCCCTGTTCCTCCTCAAGCCAGAACGTTGTGTAGTTGTACACGACTGAATCGTTGTGACTGAATCGTTTGTAATGCAGATCTAAAGGAGACAAGAAAATGTTTTCTAAAGATTAATTTTCACTCTGCATAGCAGGAGCATGCACAATAATGGATGTAGTGGCAATAGAGTCACAGAGTGAAGCCAGGCCATTCAGCCCAACTATCCATGCCAAACTATCCCATTTGCTCACATTGAGCCCCTATCCCGCTAAGCCCCTCCTATCCTGTCAGAATCAAAATAATATCCCCGGCACGTCATCAAATTTGTTGTCTTCGCAGCAGCAGTACAATCAATATAAATAGGAAAAACATACAAATTACAGGAAATATATACTCACAAACAGTTAGATTAAATGAGTAGTGCAAAATGGAAATTAAAAAGTTGTGAGGTAGTGTTCAACATCCATTCAGAAATCTGATCTTTTAAGTTTTTCAATCCAAGTATCTCTTAAACGTCGCTAATTGAACCTGCTTCAACCTCGTTCCCTCAGTCTTGTTCCATCATTCCAGGTCAGAGCGAGGCCTCCCCCTCCCCCAGTCTTGCTCCCCCATATTCCAACCCACTTACCCACGTTAATTCCGTTACCCCAGTACTTGAGCCCTATAACAATCTATCAAGCTCAAGGTTCAATTCAGCTCTTGAGCCTCAACATCTGCTAGAGTTCCAGATTCCTCTGTGTGCTTCCAAGCATCGTTTTGGAACCACCCGACTTTGATTTCCACTCCTAGGGGATCTCCATGTTCTTATATCATGCAATGGACCCTGGATTCGATGTTATGGAGAGAAATTTAATTCCAAATTCTGGCAGCTGTCCTGAACAGCTGAGAGACGAGAAGGAGGGGAAGTGGTGAATGCAGAGCAGTCTGGGAAGGGACTGCAGGGAACCAGTGAGCAGCTTCCAATGCAATTACAAAGAAACGTGACAACAGCTACATTTCTTCAGGAGTTTGAGCAGATTTCTGTGTCTAGCAGGTTTCTACAGATGTACCAGGGAGAGCGTTCTGACTTGCTGCATCACCATCTGGTTCATTGGCACAATGCCCGAATCAGAAAGAGCACAGAGGGTTGTAAGGCCTCTGTGTTGGACAATAGTCTGCCCAACATGGAGGACAACTTCAACAGACGATGTCTCAAGATGGTGACAATCACCATGAAGGACCCTCACCATCCAGGACAAGCCCTCTTCTCATTACCACCGTCAGAGAGGAGACTGAGGAGCCTGAATACCCACACTCAGTGTTTCTGGAACAGCTTCTTCCTCTTCACTATCACACACATACACAGTCCTTGTTCACCACACGTACACAGTCCCTGTTCACCACACCTACACAGTCCCTGTTCACCACACCTACACAGTCCCTGTTCACCACACCTACACAGTCCCTGTTCACCACACCTACACAGTCCCTGTTCACCACACGTACACAGTCCCTGTTCACCACACCTACACAGTCCCTGTTCACCACACCTACACAGTCCCTGTTCACCACACGTACACAGTCCCTGTTCACCACACGTACACAGTCCCTGTTCACCACACCTACACAGTCCTTGTTCACCACACGTACACAGTCCCTGTTCACCACACCTACACAGTCCCTGTTCACCACACCTACACAGTCCCTGTTCACCACACGTACACAGTCCCTGTTCACCACACGTACACAGTACCTGTTCACCACACATACACAGTCCTTGTTCACCACACGTACACAGTCCCTGTTCACCACACCTACACAGTCCTTGTTCACCACACGTACACAGTCCTTGTTCACCACACCTACACAGTCCCTGTTCACCACACGTACACAGTCCCTGTTCACCACACGTACACAGTCCCTGTTCACCACACCTACACAGTCCTTGTTCACCACACGTACACAGTCCCTGTTCACCACACCTACACAGTCCTTGTTCACCACACGTACACAGTCCCTGTTCACCACACGTACACAGTCCCTGTTCACCACACCTACACAGTCCTTGTTCACCACACGTACACAGTCCTTGTTCACCACACCTACACAGTCCCTGTTCACCACACGTACACAGTCCCTGTTCACCACACGTACACAGTCCCTGTTCACCACACCTACACAGTCCTTGTTCACCACACGTACACAGTCCCTGTTCACCACACCTACACAGTCCCTGTTCACCACACGTACACAGTCCCTGTTCACCACACGTACACAGTCCCTGTTCACCACACCTACACAGTCCCTGTTCACCACACGTACACAGTCCCTGTTCACCACACCTACACAGTCCCTATTCACCACACCTACACAGTCCCTGTTCACCACACGTACACAGTCCCTGTTCACCACACCTACACAGTCCCTGTTCACCACACCTACACAGTCCCTGTTCACCACACGTACACAGTCCCTGTTCACCACACGTACACAGTCCCTGTTCACCACACCTACACAGTCCCTGTTCACCACACCTACACAGTCCCTGTTCACCACACGTACACAGTCCCTGTTCACCACACCTACACAGTCCCTGTTCACCACACGTACACAGTACCTGTTCACCACACGTACACAGTCCCTGTTCACCACACCTACACAGTCCTTGTTCACCACACGTACACAGTCCTTGTTCACCACACCTACACAGTCCCTGTTCACCACACGTACACAGTCCCTGTTCACCACACGTACACAGTCCTTGTTCACCACACGTACACAGTCCCTGTTCACCACAGATACACAGTCCCTGTTCACCACACCTACACAGTCCCTGTTCACCACACGTACACAGTCCCTGTTCACCACACCTACACAGTCCCTGTTCACCACACCTACACAGTCCCTGTTCACCACACGTACACAGTCCCTGTTCACCACACCTACACAGTCCCTGTTCACCACACCTACACAGTCCCTGTTCACCACACGTACACAGTACCTGTTCACCACACGTACACAGTCCCTGTTCACCACACCTACACAGTCCTTGTTCACCACACGTACACAGTCCTTGTTCACCACACCTACACAGTCCCTGTTCACCACACGTACACAGTCCCTGTTCACCACACGTACACAGTCCTTGTTCACCACACGTACACAGTCCCTGTTCACCACAGATACACAGTCCCTGTTCACCACACGTACACAGTCCTTGTTCACCACACGTACACAGTCCCTGTTCACCACAGATACACAGTCCCTGTTCACCACACGTACACAGTCCTTGTTCACCACACGTACACAGTCCCTGTTCACCACACCTACACAGTCCCTGTTCACCACACCTACACAGTCCCTGTTCACCACACCTACACAGTCCTTGTTCACCACACCTACACAGTCCCTGTTCACCACACGTACACAGTCCCTGTTCACCACACGTACACAGTCCTTGTTCACCACACGTACACAGTCCTTGTTCACCACACCTACACGGTCCTTGTTCACCACACCTACACAGTCCCTGTTCACCACACCTACACAGTCCCTGTTCACCACACGTACACAGTCCCTGTTCACCACACGTACACAGTCCCTGTTCACCACACGTACACAGTCCTTGTTCACCACACGTACACAGTCCCTGTTCACCACACGTACACAGTCCCTGTTCACCACACGTACACAGTCCTTGTTCACCACACGTACACAGTCCCTGTTCACCACACGTACACAGTCCCTGTTCACCACACGTACACAGTACCTGTTCACCACACGTACACAGTACCTGTTCACCACACTTACACAGTCCTTGTTCACCACACGTACACAGTACCTGTTCACCACACGTACACAGTACCTGTTCACCACACTTACACAGTCCCTGTTCACCACACGTACACAGTACCTGTTCACCACACGTACACAGTACCTGTTCACCACACTTACACAGTCCTTGTTCACCACACGTACACAGTCCCTGTTCACCACACGTACACAGTCCCTGTTCACCACACGTACACAGTACCTGTTCACCACACGTACACAGTCCTTGTTCACCACACGTACACAGTCCCTGTTCACCACACGTACACAGTCCCTGTTCACCACACGTACACAGTACCTGTTCACCACACGTACACAGTCCCTGTTCACCACAGATACACAGTCCCTGTTCACCACACGTACACAGTCCCTGTTCACCACACGTACACAGTCCCTGTTCACCACACGTACACAGTACCTGTTCACCACACGTACACAGTCCCTGTTCACCACACCTACACAGTCCCTGTTCACCACACGTACACAGTCCCTGTTCACCACACCTACACGGTCCTTGTTCACCACACCTACACAGTCCCTGTTCACCACACCTACACAGTCCTTGTTCACCACACGTACACAGTCCCTGTTCACCACACGTACACAGTCCCTGTTCACCACACCTACACAGTCCTTGTTCACCACACGTACACAGTCCCTGTTCACCACACGTACACAGTCCCTGTTCACCACACCTACACAGTCCTTGTTCACCACACGTACACAGTCCCTGTTCACCACACCTACACAGTCCTTGTTCACCACACGTACACAGTCCCTGTTCACCACACGTACACAGTACCTGTTCACCACACGTACACAGTCCCTGTTCACCACACGTACACAGTCCCTGTTCACCACACGTACACAGTACCTGTTCACCACACGTACACAGTCCCTGTTCACCACACGTACACAGTCCCTGTTCACCACACCTACACAGTCCTTGTTCACCACACGTACACAGTCCCTGTTCACCACACCTACACAGTCCTTGTTCACCACACGTACACAGTCCCTGTTCACCACACGTACACAGTCCCTGTTCACCACACCTACACAGTCCTTGTTCACCACACATACACAGTCCCTGTTCACCACACGTACACAGTCCTTGTTCACCACACGTACACAGTCCCTGTTCACCACACCTACACAGTCCTTGTTCACCACACGTACACAGTACCTGTTCACCACACCTACACGGTCCTTGTTCACCACACCTACACAGTCCCTGTTCACCACACCTACACAGTCCTTGTTCACCACACCTACACAGTACCTGTTCACCACACCTACACGGTCCTTGTTCACCACACCTACACAGTCCCTGTTCACCACACCTACACAGTCCTTGTTCACCACACGTACACAGTCCCTGTTCACCACACGTACACAGTACCTGTTCACCACACCTACACAGTACCTGTTCACCACACCTACACGGTCCTTGTTCACCACACCTACACAGTCCCTGTTCACCACACCTACACAGTCCTTGTTCACCACACCTACACGGTCCTTGTTCACCACACCTACACAGTCCCTGTTCACCACACCTACACAGTCCTTGTTCACCACACCTACACGGTCCTTGTTCACCACACCTACACAGTCCCTGTTCACCACACCTACACAGTCCTTGTTCACCACACGTACACAGTCCCTGTTCACCACACATACACAGTCCCTGTTCACCACACGTACACAGTACCTGTTCACCACACCTACACAGTACCTGTTCACCACACCTACACGGTCCTTGTTCACCACACCTACACAGTCCCTGTTCACCACACCTACACGGTCCTTGTTCACCACACATACACAGTCCCTGTTCACCACACGTACACAGTACCTGTTCACCACACGTACACAGTCCTTGTTCACCACACGTACACAGTACCTGTTCACCACACCTACACAGTCCTTGTTCACCACACGTACACAGTCCCTGTTCACCACACCTACACAGTCCTTGTTCACCACACGTACACAGTCCCTGTTCACCACACCTACACAGTCCCTGTTCACCACACGTACACAGTCCCTGTTCACCACACATACACAGTCCCTGTTCACCACACGTACACAGTACCTGTTCACCACACGTACACAGTCCCTGTTCACCACACCTACACAGTCCCTGTTCACCACACGTACACAGTCCCTGTTCACCACACATACACAGTCCCTGTTCACCACACCTACACAGTCCCTGTTCACCACACCTACACAGCTCCTGTTCACCACACGTACACAGTCCTTGTTCACCACACCTACACAGTCCCTGTTCACCACACGTACACAGTCCTTGTTCACCACACCTACACAGTCCTTGTTCACCACACGTACACAGTACCTGTTCACCACACGTACACAGTCCCTGTTCACCACACGTACGCAGCTCTGTTGACTACTCTGAACAGACCACATGAAAAACTGACTAAGCAGTTTAAAAAACAGGCGGTGCAGGGCATGTAAGAACAGAGGGAGCAGAGACGCTGTCAGATGTGGAGCCATTTATAATATATCTTTTGGGGAAGAGAGATTTTGATCAGTTAGGTAAGAAACGACAAACACAGTTTAATTTTAGGAAGATAAATGAGGGCGGGTCTTTCACAGTGAACCATGGTGCCCAGGGCTTTGCTGCAGAGGACAGAGCCCCATGATGACAAGCATGTGGTTCTCTGACACTGGCATTGTAGACAGACCGGACGGTCAGAAAACTGTTTGGCACACTGGCTAGCCTTCACCAGTACAGGACTTTGGACACTCTGCTGAGCAAGACATTGATGAGGCCACATGTGGAATACTGGGTCCAGTCTTGGTCGCCATGCTGTAGGAAAGATGCTATTAAGTTGGAAACAGGTCAAAGGAGATTTATTTTCAAATTGTGGACAAGAAAATGTTAGGTAGATAAGAGCCAAGTGCTGGCAAATGGGAACATTGGTCAGTATGGACTGGTCAGACCGAATAAGAACATTGTTTGGTCAGTATGGACTGGTCAGACTGAATGGGAACACTGGTCAGTATGGACAGGTCAGAATGAATGGGAACATTTTTTGGTCAGTATGGACTGGTCAGACTGAATGGGAACGTTGGCCAGTATGGACTGGTCAGACTGAATGGGAACGTTGGTCAGTATGGACTGGTCAGACTGAATGGGAATGTTGGTCAGTATGGTCTGGTCAGACCGAATGGGAACGTTGGTCAGTATGGACTGGTCAGACCGAATGGGAACGTTGGTCAGTATGGACTGGTCAGACTGAATGGGAACACTGGTCAGTATGAACAGGTCAGAATGAATGGGAACATTGGTCAGTATGGACTGGTCAGACCGAATGGGAACGTTGGTCAGTATGGACTGGTCAGACCGAATGGGAACGTTGGTCAGTATGGACTGGTCAGACCGAATGGGAATGTTGGTCAGTATGGACTGGTCAGACCGAATGGGAACACTGGTCAGTATGGACTGGTCAGACCGAATGGGAACGTTGGTCAGTATGGACTGGTCAGACCGAATGGGAATGTTGGATGGTCAGTATGGACTGGTCAGACCGAATGGGAACGTTGGTCAGTATGGACTGGTCAGACCGAATGGGAACGTTGGTCAGTATGGACTGGTCAGACTGAATGGGAACGTTGGTCAGACCGAATGGGAACGTTGGATGGTCAGTATGGACTGGTCAGACCGAATGGGAACGTTGGTCAGTATGGACTGGTCAGACCGAATGGGAACGTTGGCCAGTATGGACTGGTCACACCGAATGGGAATGTTGGATGGTCAGTATGGACTGGTCAGACCGAATGGGAATGTTGGATGGTCAGTATGGACTGGTCAGACCGAATGGGAACGTTGGTCAGTATGGACTGGTCAGACCGAATGGGAACGTTGGCCAGTATGGACTGGTCAGACCGAATGGGAACGTTGGTCAGTATGGACTGGTCAGACCGAATGGGAATGTTGGATGGTCAGTATGGACTGGTCAGACCGAATGGGAACACTGGTCAGTATGGACTGGTCAGACCGAATGGGAACGTTGGTCAGTATGGACTGGTCAGACCGAATGGGAACGTTGGTCAGTATGGACTGGTCAGACTGAATGGGAACGTTGGTCAGTATGGACTGGTCAGACTGAATGGGAACGTTGGTCAGTATGGACTGGTCAGACCGAATGGGAACGTTGGTCAGTATGGACTGGTCAGACCGAATGGGAACGTTGGTCAGTATGGACTGGTCAGACCGAAGGGCCTTGTTGTGGGCTAAAGGTCCCTTAGCCCAAGCTCATCGGGAAGTGATTAGTAGGCTGTGATACGTGCCTCAGGACGCGACAACTACATTCTACCGGTCGCAGGCTCTGCTGATCTTACTGAGTTGCAGAGCAGTCTAGAGGGAGTAATTTACATAAACCACCCACAATCACACTGCAAGCAACAAGGGTGAAGTCTCAGCTCAAAACATTGCCTGTTCAAAGCTCATCTTTTCTTTTACCTTTTACAGCTCAAGAGCATTCACATCCTTGACTTCGTCTACATTTGAGAAAAGCACAAGTAAAAATCTAATCTGGCCAAGCACGGCAAACTAACGTTGCTTTGTGACATCCTGGTGTTGAGTTCTGACGAAGGGTCTCAGCAAAAAATATCAACTGTTTATTCCCCTCCACAGATGCGGCCTGGCCTGCCGAGTTCCTCCAGCATTGTGTGTGTGAAGCAGACACAACAATGCATATTGATGACAGAGTGATACAGAAGGAAGTATTTGGCCCATCGAGTGCATGCCATCCCGTCAACCCCATTCCACCGATTATTTCCCTGTAACCTACTTTCTCCCACATGCTCGTCAGCTCCCTCTGGACCTGCCATTTAACAATAACAGTTACAGCATGGATACAGGCCATCTCGGCCCTTCTAGACACACACAGGGCAGGACACACACACACACACTTACACACAGGGCAGCTAATTAACCTGCCAGAGCATTCTGGGAGGAAGCAGGAGGGGTCATGGGAGACCCACAGAGTTACAAACTCCACACAGAACTGAACCCAGGTTTCTGGAGCTGTGTAGCAGAACTACCAGTCACTGAACTGAATTCATGACAATAATGGTGAAGTAGGCCTGAGCATCAGACATTGGTCCATATAGGCCCCGCTGGGTTAGATTCAAGCTTCTCTACAACAGAGTCACCGAGGGAGAAAGAGAGTCTCCATTTACATTAATCCCCTAATATCTCCATTGATTTCCCTCAGATGCTACCCCAGGGCAAGTGACAGCGGCCATTTAAATTGGAACATAGGAGATGGAACAGTACAACACAACACAGTCCAAATGCATTCACCCGTCATCAACCACCCATTGAGCCTGGGTCACTAGCACTCTTACCAGCCCAATCTCTGAATCACAAAATGATTCCATCTAACTGGACGATCCAAATTACTTCATGGCTTTGTTATGCCCAGCCACACAGAGAATCACAAACCGGAGAAAATCTGCAGATGCTGGAAATCCGAGCAGCACACACAAAATGCTGGAGGAACTCAGCAGGCCGGGCAGCGTCTATGGAAAAGAGTTTTGGGCTGAACCAAAACTTTCCAGTCAGGACTGGAAAGAGAAGTCAGAGTGAGCAGGTGGGGGAGGGGAGGGAGAAACACAGGGTGAAAGGTCAAACCAGGCGAACAGGACGAGTGAAGTAAAGAGCTGGGAACTTGATTGGTGAAAGAAATAAAGGGGGAATCTGACGGGAGAAGAAAGGGAAGGGGGAGGAGCACCAGAGGGAGGTGATGGGCTGATAAGGAGATAATGTGAGGGAGGGAAATGGAACAGATGGGTGCCTCTTTAGAACAGATGATGAAGAATTTCTTTTGCCAGAGGATGGTGAGTTGGTGGAATTCATTGCCACAGACTCCAGAGAAGGCTAAGTCACTGGGTATATTTAAAACAGAGGTTGACTGGTTCCCAAAGGTTATGGAGAAAAGGCAGGAGAATGGGATTGAGAAGGAAAATAAATCAGTCATGATCGAATGGTGGAGAAGATTCGATGGCCAAAATGACCTAATTCTGGTAATTTTTAATAGTCCATGAAGTGTCAGGTTCTCCCTGTCTGAGTCAATGGATGTGGAGATCAGTGGATGGGCCTGTGCTTATTAGCCATCTCATGCTTGTCCCAAAAGCCTTGCTCAGCCATGATTGCAACTATACTAGTGGGTTAGGCCAGTCTATGTAAAGAGAACATTTCATTTCCTCATGTCCCTTGTTGACAAGACAAACTTTTCCACAAAAAAATGTCCGTAGCTACAATGGTCAGATGTGTACTCATTTCGAGTTTAATGGTCCAGAACAGGACAGCTTGGCAGTGTAACACTTTACAGCACCGACTTTCCTTGCTCAGTTCTGCTGTTGTCTGTGAGGAGTTTCTACATTCTCCCAGTGACTGCGTGGGTTTCCTCCGGGTGCTCCGGTTTCCTCCCACGGTCCAAAGGTGTACTGAGGTGCGGGCATGTTCTGTTGCTGCCATAGTGTGGCGACCCTTCGGGCTGTCCTCCACAATCCTCACTGATCTGATCTGGCACAAGCGACACGTTTCACTGCGCGTTTCGACGCACATCTGACAAATAAAGCTCATCTTTACCTTTAGAAGTAGGGCAGGTAAACTAGGAAGCAAGTGTCGACTGTTCACTCTTCTCCACGGACGCTGCCTGGCCTGCTGGGTTCCTCAGGCACTTTGTGTGTGTCACTCGGATTTCCAGCGTCTGCAGATTGTCTGGTGTTTGGGAATGTTGTGGTGTGGAGTCAGGGGCTGAAAAGCCTGTTTCCATGCTGTGACCCCATATACTAGCTTCACTCAATTCTTACATAAGCATCCCCCTGTGGAGCTGGGATCCAGGCCTGTGCCTCGTACCTCTCAATACTGATTCAGTAACATACTCTGCTGTTGTGTGGGTCAGATTATCTGTGGAGATTTGTGATATATATGTGCAATGTCTGAAATACATCGTATGGAAATGTTTGCTTGATGATGAACTTCAATAAAAAAAAAGAATTATCAGGGCAATGCTCTGCATCCCAGGGCGTTAGGAACTGGCTCACGTTATCCGAACCAGAAAAGCTTTTCAGCCCCCGCAGCAGAATCCCTCTTCTTGATAAGGACAACATTTACCAAGTTACTGGAGCACTGGGGAGTTCAGCCCACAGCGGCTGAGCGATTTGCCAGATGAGTGGCTGTTCTCAATGGCACGCGCTCCACAGTCAATTACTTTGCATCGAGCTGAGCAATGTCACGTCATTCATAAAACCCATCTTTACAACTAAGCCCGAGACAAATGATACAGCTAATGAAGCACTGGGTGTGTGAAATGTGATGTGTATTTGTAAACCAGTTAACCGTGCATTTTGTTATATAAATAGCAACACGTTAGAGCGTCAGGTGCCTTAGCTCCTGGAGCTCAGAGTTGCATGACTTGGAGGTACTCCAGGAAGGGGGAAGTCGGGAGAGCGCTCGCCATTCCTCCTCGAGGGGCCAGCAGTGGAAAGGGGCAGCAGCGTCA